>NW_026866366.1:0-145708 GCF_026571515.1 Ruditapes philippinarum
ATACAATTTTTTGAAAAAAAACTTAAAATTCACTTCATTTTCGTAAGGAAAAACTTTAAAATAAACGTAAAATTTTTTTTTGAAAAAAGTCTGCTAAAAAGTTTTTCCCCTACGGCGGAAAGGTAACTCGAATTCCGGGAATTTATTGAAAAAAAGGGGGAAAGGGGGATGACCGTTTTTGCCGGGCACAATTTTTTAAGAATACATAGAGCCAGACTGGCGATTCCCTTTTTCTGATTTTGGGGGTTTGGCTCCCCGGTTTTAGAAAAGCAACAAAGGGGGGATACATCAAAATGCTAACCTCCCCCACTGTTTTAATTAGGAAATTTTAAAATTTTTAATTTTGGGGTTTAAGGGAACTTAAAACCCGGACAGAAACACCGGGGATTAAATAATTTTTATAAAGATTTGTTTAAAATTATTTTTAGGAGCCTGTGGGTTTTACGAAAACCCCTTTTTTAAAACGAGCTTTTTTGAAACCAAGTTAGAAAACGAAAAAGTAGGGGTAGCGGCTTTACTTTTTATTTAAAAACGTTGTGAAAATTTATAAAAAAGTTGACACCCGCAACCCCGTGTTTTGGGGCCTTTTCAGAAAGGGGAAAGGGTGGGCCCGGGTGGGGCCTTTTTTGTTTTAAGGGGAAAGAGACGTAGAAAAGGTAGAAGCCCCAAACCCTTTTTAAAATATAGGGAAAAAAGCGCCCTTTAAAATTATCTCCCTTTATAAGCAAAAGTTTTTTTTCGTTTCATTTGGGTGCCTCTTATCTTACATTTAGAGGGGGCATTTTAAAAATTTAGTGAAATGCAAAAAACTTAAGAAAGAAAAATGAACTGAAACTATTCTTTATTAACCCAAAAAAAAAAGAAATGGGAAATTTGCAAAACCCTTTTGGGAGGGAACCGAGATCCAAAAAACCCTAATTTTCCCCCCTTGATTAGTTTGAGTGGGAAATTCTTGTTTAGTTTCGTCCCCGGGCCCCAGGAAAAAACATTGGGCATATTTAAAAGAAAATTTCCCTAGGTTTTTAGAGTCAAGAACAGAATAGATGAAGTCAAAGACAGAACAAAGGTAAAAACAAACCCGAGACGGGGAAAAGGGAAGGAAAAAAAAAGAAAAACAAAAAAAGAAATGAGGATAGATCGAAACGAAAATTTTGAGAAAAGGGGAAAACGAAGGAGATGGGGAAGTGTTCGTGGAAAAGAAGAGGAAACCCAAAAGGAATTCGACCCCGAGGGGAGGGATATTAAAGAATTTCCTTTTAAAAAAAAACCCCCCCCCTGAAGGGTAAAAGACCTTCGGGGTTCTGCAGAAAAAAAATTTCCCAAACCCTTTTTCAGTACCTTTACTCGACCCCGATAAACCCCAATTGGGGAAATTAGAATCTAAGAGTGGGTTTTAGATTTTTGACAATGTTTTGGAAATTTAAACAAGAAAATAATCTATATGCCATACCCTTTTAACGCAGAAAAAAAGGATTGGGTAAATTTGCAAAAACGATTTTGGGTTTTCGAAAATTTTTAAAATCATAAAAAACCCCGGCTACCGCTAGATTTTTGTAACATTTTTTCTAATTTTTACTTTTCCTTTAACTTTCCTAAACCTTTATTTTTTGTTTTTTTGTTTTATTTTTTTTCACCCGAAAAAAAGGAAAAAAAATTTGTTTTAAAAATATTTTCACAAAAAAATCTTTTTATAAATACATGACGTTTTTATAACATGAAAATTTTTTTTCGACCCTCCCTTTTTTTCCGGGGGAAAAAATCCCCTTTTTATTACTTTTGGGAAATTTAAATTGTTTTTGAAAAACATTTCCTTTTTTTTAAAAACCGGTTTTGGGAAAAACTTTTCCCGATAACAAATATTTTTTTTCCCATATCAGTTTTTTTTATTTTTTAAAAAGGTGAAAAAATTTTCAAGCCATTCATTTTAAAAAAGCAAAACTTTAATAAAAAATCGGGAAAAATTTTTAAACACGATCAATTTTTTCCTTTTTCAAAGCTATTTTACTTTTATACCCCACAAAGTTATTTTTAAAAAGTTGAACATTTTTTTATACCCAAACAACTTAACAAAACAATTAAATCTTTACCTATAACTAATAATAGATTTTTTTTTACAGCCCGCTTTATTTTACGGAAAAATTTTCTGTACTACATATAAATGTATGGGGAAAAAAAATTGTATTTTTAAACAAAAGCAGTTTTTTTCTTCCTTAAAAAAAGTACAAACCTTTGACCTTTATATTGTTTTTAACAGTTAGCCCTTAAGTAACTTTTTCACTGATTTTTATATTACATTTATTTCCCTTTTTTTTATTTTTTCATACATATCTAACAAAAAAAACATAAAAAATGAGTTTTAAAATTTTTATATACTTTGAGCATAAATATTTTCTTTCCAATAAAAAAAATGATTAAAAGTTTTTTCGTTAAAATTTTGACTTTTTTGTTTACGGGAAACCATTTTGAAATTTTTAATTTACAAACTAAAAAAGGGGTTTAAACGAAAAAAACAGGTTTTTTGGTCAAAGCAACAGTTTGGGGTGTTGCAATTTTTTTTTTGAAGCGATAGGAACGAACATCAAAAAAATTTTTGACGAAATTTTATTTAGCGACGTAACTTAACAAAAAAATTTCGAATTTGAAATATTTACGCCCCCTGTTTCAGATACAGAGCGAAATGATTTTTTGAAAAATTTTCCCCACATTTTTTTTATTTCAAAATTTTTTATTTTTTAGGGGATTAAATTTTTTTTTGATACAAACATAGATAAAATAGGTGGTAATATTTAACGTGGCACTTATGGTTTCTAAAATATTTTTCCCAAATTATAGTAAATTTAAACTTATAGATTTTTTTCGTTTCATTCATCCTAATAAGAGATCAGTCCACGTGTGTAATAATAATAAAAATAAAAATTAAAATAATCCAAAATAGGTTGAGAACTAGATCGATTTTATTTACCCTCGCCAAAATTTAAAGATTTAATACTTAAGTGTGACATTTTACCTTGTTGTTTTCTATCATTGGATTTTTGTATTTCTTTAAACTTAAAATTAAATGAACCAATAACTTTTGGCAAATCATATTGGAATTAAATAACAGTATTTTAGATGATGAAACCCTTTAAAGAGAATTTCGAATTTTATTGGCAAATTTTTCAAGAACTGAAATGTTATACTTTTTAGAGTGGCGGGACAAAAGAAAGCATTAATTCAAGATTTTTGTAAATTGACATATAAAAAAAAATAAAGAAACCAAAAAAATAAACGAGATTTCAATACAAACACAACGTTTACCGAAAAAGAAAAAGTTTTGACAAAATTTAAACTTTTAAAAAAAAGTTTTTCAAAAGGTAAAATTTATTAGAAGTAAAGCACATTTAATTGATAGCAATGAAAATCCACAAAAATTTTTTTGAAATTTTCGCAATCCAAATTTTCTAAAAAAAATTTTTAAAAATTAATGAAAATAAAAAATTAAAATTCATCATTAAAGATATTTTAGACAGTTTTCGAAATTTTTTAAAAAATTTTATATACAGAAGAACCTGTTAATTCAGACCTTTCCTCCTTTTTTGAAAAATTTACTCAATCAGTTAAATTAAATTTTACCCCCTAAGACCCATAAAAAATCTGAAATTTTTAAATTCCCTGAAACAAATGGTTGTAACAAAATCTCCTGGTATGACGGTCTTTCTTCTTTATTTTACATTAAGTTTTTACATTTATTTGGCGATGTTTTATTAAAAGTTTTTCAAAATTTGTTATGAAATCAGGTGAAATGTCTGCTTTCCCAAAAGTTATCTTAATATTACGTTAATTTGTAAAGATAAAAATAATTCAAAATTAATGAAAAATTATCGTCCTATATCCCTCTTAAATTATTGACCGTAAAATTTTATCTAAAAATATTAACAAATAGTTATCTAATGTCTTACCAAATATTATAGGTATATCTCAAACATGTTCTATAAAAGGTAGATTCTATTTTTCGATAATATACATTTAACTTAGAAATATTTTTGACTTATGTCGAACAAAAAAATTAAAGCATGTTTTATTAATTTGGATCAGGAAAAAGCGTTTTGGATAGGGTTTCGTGGGAATAATTTATTTAATACCTTTCATTTCTTTCCGGGTTTAAAACATTAATTTTTATTAATTGGGATTACAGTTTTATAATAAAGATATTCAGCTTAGTGTAATCAATAATCACCATATTAAAATCAGATCCTTTCTCTCTTTCGCGTTTCTGTCCGTCAAGGGTTGGTTCTCTTTCTCCTCTTTTTATATGTTTTATGTTTTAGAGCCATTCGCAAAAAAGTTCAAGATAATCCAAATAATAAAGGTATAATAGTTCCAGGTGGTAAGTTCGAGGTCAAATTTTATTATACTATGCAGACGAAATACAACTATTCTTACAGATAATTTTGTCAATTAAAAGAATTTTTTTCACTGAAGTTAATTCATTTCAGCAAGTTTCAGGGTCGAAAAGATTAATTATAAGAAAAAATGGTTTATATTTAGGTAAATGGAAAAATAGTCTGACACCTTTGGCATACGGGGTTTAAAAAATTGAAATTTTTGGGGTATTTTTTTGGGTAAATATAGATTCAAAAAAAAGGCAATCCCGTTTTTTTTAAATTTTTTAGAGATTAAATTTGTATCATAAAATTTTTTTTCGTTTAAAAGTAAAAGTACAATTCAAATTTTTTTAGTTTTTTCAAAATTTTAAATTTTTTAAAAACGGCAAATTTTACCTGAACATTTTTTAATTTTGTTCAAAAGGCATTTTCAGTTTTATAGGGTTCTTTTTTTTAACCCATTCGAAAAAAAACATTATACTTCCCTTTTTAAAAAACGGGTTGAACTTTCCCCAAATAAAATTTAAGAGGTTTTTCTTTTCTCTTAAAACATTTACAAGATTTTATTTTAACTTTCTTCTCCTTGGTTTTTTTTTTTGCCAAATTTTGGATCGGTTTTCAATTTTAGAACCCAGAAAAAAACTTTACAAGAAAAAAATTTTTCCAAACATAGGATTTTTTTCCATTTTTTAAAAAAGTTTTTTACCCTTTAAAAATTTCTTTTTGAAAAAATTTCCAGATTACAAATTTTTTGGGTTCCCCTTAAAAAGATTTTTATATTTACTTATTAGCACAGTTTATAACTTTAAGTGGGGTTAATTTTTTTCCACAAATCAATTTTTAAAAAACGTTTTTTCGAATATTTTTCAAGGAAATAGATCCAACCCAAAGAAAAAGATAAGTAATAATTCGTAATTTGTTTATTTTTTATATTTAAAAACGAATTTCTAAAAAAAATCATGTTTTTTTTGAAAAGGGTTTTGAAACTGCTCTCCCCTATTTTTTTGAAGTTCTTATTAAACCCTTTTAATAAAATTTATTTTTTAATTAATATCAAAGTGAAAAGAAGAAAAGGTTCAGGAAAAATTTTTTGGTTTTCGTTTTACCAAAATTTAGTAATAATAAAAATACATTTATTTTTTTATCTTTGTCTAGGACGTTTTGGGTTTATTTTAAATGCAAAACATAAAAAAATTTTTCAAAAAAGACATTTTAGAACAAATTTTTCTTTTTATTTAAGAAACAAATTTTTAGAAAAAACTTTTAAATTCACTAATTTTTTAAAAAATTTTGGGGCCCCTGGATTTAAACCCTTTAAAACAGAAAACAATTTTTCTTAATTTTATTTTTTTAGTTTCTATATTAAAAAATTAAAAATCTCAAGAAAATAAATAAATTTTTTTCTTTTAAAATTGCAAAAATAAGGGGCCCCAGCTTGCATCCTAGCATCGTTTTAGCTTTTTAAATTTTTTTTTCTCATCAATCTCCAAGTTTCATTATATTTCTAATTTGAATTTTTTTCGTGTATACTCTGTCTGCTGTTGTTGTTTTCTTCTCTTTTCAGGATGATGGCAGTTTGTCTCTTTGGTGTTTATTTACTCCTTCGAGATGGTGGTGTCATCCTGGAAAGGGAGCGAACTTTGTATATGTCTGTATATTGTATTTACATTAAAATTAGTTTCTTTTTATTTTGTTTGTGGGAACTGTGTGGGACAGATCGGCCCAGTTTTGACACTTTTTGCTTGGTCTGTCTAATACGGTTTTCCCGAAACATTCCCATTTTCGTAATGTTTATCTTTAAATACAGTTTCGTTTCCATCATAACACATACCTGTTTCGTAATAAAAACCATTTATAGTTACGATTAAATTTATATATATATATATATATATATATATAATAATATAATATATATATATATATATATATATATATTTATTCATTTCATAAATCATTATAATTTATGTAAACCCAGTTTTTAGGGATCATTATTTCATTCATTGATCTGTAATATATCATTCTCATATCACTCATTTTCATTGTAAATGTAACCCAGTTTGGGACCATTACCTCATATCAATCATTTCCTTCATTATTATATATACAAGTTTCATCTAAAGTATTTTTCTTTGTATATTTTCAGGTATGTGTGTTTTCATTTATGAGGCTTTGGGATCAGATTTTTTTCTTCTAACCTTTCTTTTTAAAGATAAAGTTATTTTCATATTCAAATTTCTTAGTATTTTTATTTTTTATATATATATCACGTTTTGTCGGACGGGGTTCGGCGGTGATTCCTCGGGTCGGCTGTTTTTCTCAGGCTTCAAGACAGTCGGCTGGGGGGTGTTATTCGCCGAGGCCCGTCTGAGTCTCACACCTTATCAGTGGCGTAAGGCTTGGGCCTATTTCGCGCCACCCCGAGATTGTGGACTTTACCCACCCAGGATCTTGGGGTTGCGCGATCTGGGGGTTTTCTTGTCTTTGCGTTATTACATTGTGAAGATTTTTCTATTACTTTTTTAACTTTTCTATCTTCCAAAACTATAATCAAATGTATTTTTAAATAAAACGTGATTCAAATTCATTTAACGGTTTATTAAATATAGAAATACCAAAACTTTATCTTTCATAATAATTACTAACATATATTGTAAACCCGGTTTCTTTTATTTGTACCTTTGAAATACACACGTCTTCTTGATTAAATTTGAATAAAGTGAATAAAATAAAATGAAATGACATACAGTGAAACAGGACATTACAAAAACATTAACTCAGTACTTCTATTTCTTTTATTGCGTTGCTCAGTGTTTACGATCTCTCATGCATGTTTGTATGTCCACAAGAATTTGCAAAGCTTATGATTGTGAACATCGGGTATGCATGAGAGTGATATGTATTTAAGTGTATTTTGTTGTTAAAGTATCCCATCCATGCTTGATGTTCACGATGGCACGTATTACGTGACATTGTTGATATCAAGCATGCATGGGATGGATGTGTGTTATTAATAAAATTTATTGTAAATGTGAAAATTCACATGTATATATAAATATATTTGTTAAGTTTTTCTCTTTTAAAACCGGGTCCTGCTGCTTAACAGTAGGATTTTTACTTGTAAATATAACTGAATAAATTTATGAAAAAGAAAAAAAGTGCTTCCCAGGAAGAGACCCTTCCATTGCACTTCGGTTGGGTTGAAGCCTGCGATTATCCCTAAAATGTGGGTAACTCGGGTACGCATTTATTTGTGTGGGGGGGTCTGCGTTCGCGCTAACCCCTGTCTAATTGAAACATCAAAATCAAGCTCGCGGAATTAAAGGCTCATTATGCCTTAGAAATGCTAGCAATTTTATTTCTCAAATCTTCTTCATGTTTTGGTATCTTTGCGTTACAGTTTTCAAAAGTATTGAATGAAAAAAGTAGATTCTATTGATCTTTTGGGTCAAAATGAAAAAAAAATCTCAAAAACACAAATTTAATGCTATCTGTAACTGCACTGGGCACACCGTAACAGTGATTATTCGACCGTTGTCAAGGACAGACAGACAGACGTATGGAATGGTATGTGAGTTGGTCTATTGCTCGTGTGTACGGGTGTACATTTATGTGGAATATCTTGGTATTTACTAATGCATGGGGAGAAAAGTATGCACCGTATATATGTAAATGCGAAATTTTTTGTCCTTGGCCGGGAAATAATTCTAACAAAAATTAGGGATAGTTCCATATATGAGCATAAAGGAATAGTACTGTATAACATGTTTGAATGGGTCCCGACTTTTAAATATTTTAAAAGGAAAACCCGGAAGTACATCAATAGTATCAGCGAAAATTCTCGTGATATAAGCCGAAAAGAATTACAATTCTAATGTCCAACGGCCATATCACGTTGAAAAACACTGGTTCTTCGTCCGATACCGATGTTAAAGCAAACGTCGAGCCCGTTAGTAACTTGGATGGGGGTGGACCGCCTGGGAATACCGGGTGCAGTAGACTTTTGATTTTTTTCTCCTTTTTTCAATTTTATGATTTTCTATCTGTCATATTACTGCATGTGAGCGATTAATGCCCGAAAAATTAAAAAAACAAGAAATATTCGCGGACAGAGATAATACAGGGCGGTGTAAGTGTGTGTGTATTTGTTACTTTTGTTGCATTTTTGTTAAGTAAAACTTATTGAGGAAAATTTCTCCAGCTAGTATACAACCGGAACAAGCTATGTACATGTTGCGAAACTTTGACTATTTCTAGGCACGAAGTGGACGGAACGAGGCACGGGATATGATGCTGGCACAAGCCTTTTTATATAATAACGTCAACTAGTACAGGAAATGACGTAAAAGACGTAACGTCAGTAGCATCAGCTCCATGGTGGTCACGTCGCCACTTCCACTTTTAGTGCAGCCTGACATTACGAAATAAGGTAAGAAAAGGCGATTTGAATCACAACAAGCTAATAAAAATATCGGTTCAACGTACTGAATATGTTTTCCGTACGTCGGATGGTAGCTCGAATTCGGAATTCAGTTAAAAAAGGAGCGGGAGATGGCCGTTATTGTAGGGACCATATATTAGTTTTAAAAAACACATAGAGCCTATGACTGGCGATTCCTTTTACTGATTTTGGGCGTTTGGCTCGTGGTGTGAGAAATTGCACACAGGGGCGGAGTATATCTGAACTGCTAACCGGGAGACTGTTTGTAATTTAGTGGAATAAAATGTTTCAATTGTCGGAGTTGAGGCATACTTTACCTGGTACAGAAGCTACCGTGACACATTATTTATCGTTGATTTAAGTATCTATTTCAGGATGCAAGCCATCGTCGAATGCCCCCCCCCCCCTCTGGTTGAGGCCTTTTTGATAAAGACGTGATGAAGAGGTCTGTGAAATTCAGTAACTCAAACTACTACGGATTGGTGTCAGTGAATGATATGGTCGAGATTTTTCGTTCCAACAACATTCCAGTGGAACAAGTTGAGACAATTGCCCGAGGGATGAGAGATAAGGAGGTGAGTGTGGTTTCACTTCTCCTTTGCCAATTGAAGCTTTGATTAAACATGAATTATTCAAAGTGAACAATAAATCGATTCGTATGATTAACAATGGGAGACAACTTGTGTTTGTAATAGTGCATTGGCTCCCTGTTTTTGCCTCCAATGCTGTTGTAGAGGCTCTACTTAGCGTGCTAGATGTTACTTCTGGTTATATAGATGTTGGAAAGCGTCATTTCAAAGCTGGTGTGAGATTGGTGAAGTTAGAGGTTGACGAGATTCAAAAGCAAAAAATTCCTCATCTTATGAAATTCCAATGCGGCGGGAGAGCTTTGCTCACTATACAGGGCAGGCCACCACTTTGCTTAAAATGTTTGCAGGTTTGCCACTATAGGAACTCTTGTAGTGGTCAAACCCATGTTGAGCCATCATATTATAAAATTCAAAAAAGCATTTCAGATGCGGAGAAGAAAATTAATGGAGGCAAAGCGCAAGAAGAGTACACACAGATGAGAGAAGAGCATGAGCAGGTGAGAGATTAGCATGAGTTGAGTGATGAGCATGATGAAGTTAAGCAACGTCGAGCCCGGTTAGTACTTGGATGGGTGACCGCCTGGGAATACCGAGTGCAGTAGACTTTTGTTTTTTTTTTCTCCTTTTTTTCAATTTTATGATTTTCTATCCGTCATATTACTGCATGTGAGCGATTAATGCCCGAAAAATTAGAAGAAAACAAGAAATATTCGCGGACAGAGATAATTCAGGCGGGGTAGTGTGTGTAATTGTTACTTTTTGTTGCATTTTAGTTAAGTAAAAATTATTGAGGAAACTTTTCTCCAAGCTAGTATACACCGGAACAAGCTATGTACATTGCGAAAATTTTACTATTTCAGGCACGGGGGACGAACGAGGCCGGGGTATGAGGGGGCACAAGCCCCTTTTAAAAAACGTCAAGTAAGGAAAAAAACTAAAAAAACGTTACGTCAGAGCATCAGCTCCCGGGGCACGTCGCCGCTTCCACTATTTGGCACCTGAAACGAAAAAAGGTAAAAAAGGGATTTTAATCACAAAAAACAAAAAAAGTCGGTTTTAACGACTGAATCGTTTTTCCCTACGTCGGATGAGTCGATTCGGAATTTAGTTAAAAAACGGGAGATGGCCCAAAATTGTTTTAAAAAATACATAGAGCAAAACTGGGGATTTTTTTTTGATTTTTTGGGGGGTTTGGGTCGTGGGGTTAAATTGCACACAGGGGCGGAGTATATCTGAACTGCTAACCGGGAGACTGTTGTAATTTAGTGGAATAAAATGTTTCATTGTCGGAGTTGAGGCATACTTACCTGGTACAGAAGCTACCTTTTTTCTAAGTATCTATTTGCAGAATGCAGGCTGTTGTTGAATGTCCAGCTTTGGCTGATGTCTTGTTTGACGTAAACATTATGGAAAGAAGCTTGGAATTTGTCAACACCAACTTCTATGGCACGGTGAATGTGAGTGACGTGGTAGAGATTTTAAAGACGCACAAAGTTCCTGTCGAGGAGGTATATCTTACCTGCTAACCGGGAGACTGTTGTAATTTAGCGGAATAAAATGTTTCATTTTCGGAGTTGAGGCATACTTACCTAGTAAAGAAGCTAACGTAGTCTCTGTCACTTTTGCGGTATCATATTTCCTATTTAACTATGGACAATATAGTTGACTGCCCAGCTCTGATTTCTGGCGATTTTTATCACGATGTATGGAAGCGAACCATTAAACTTCACAATGCCTCGGCTAACGGAATCGTGACAATGAACGACGCTCTGGAGTGCCTGTAAACTTTGGGAATCCCGCCGAATGCTGTGGGGTTGTTTTCACGCAGTCAAGGAGATAAGGAGGTAAGTGATTGATCCTCATGACGTCAAGAACACGATTAAGATCTGGAACAGCGGATTCACGTCACTTCAATTTGTCATCAAGTTACTGGCAAGTCTTCAAACACACCCGTGGAAGGTCGCGGCGCTACAAAAAGGGAAAGACGCTAGAGATGGGGTATTACCTGTCCTTGAAGATCAAGAAGACCTAGAGAAGGTAAGGAGCAAGCCTTTCTATATAATAGATAATAACAAATTAAACATTGTTTCCTTGGATAAGCAGGTCGTTCACTTAAGACTTCACTGGCTGCCTGCATATTTGAAGACAGACTGCATTAGAACCATTTCAGCGAGTTTGGGAATATTCTTGATGTTTAGAATGAGGCTGATGCCTTTACGGTATTGAATTCCAATGTGGTAATTGGTGCCTCGTTACAGGTGGCAGACCACCTTTACGTCCGCTTTGTAAAAATCTTGGCCATATTAAGGAAAATTGTCTAATTAATTTCAGAAATTCGCAGCAGACAGTTGAGAAAGCAGAAGAAAGTCAGGACACAGTTAAACAATAACAACAAGTGCAACAACAATAACTAGAACAACAACAACAAGAACCAATTTATGTAGGTGAAACAAGAGGGAAAAACGGGCACGATGATGATGAGATAATAGATTCGTTTAAAAAACATTATCCTCCCTTAAAGCAAAGGAGACCGCCCAAGGCTCCACCCTGTTTCGAGGATGGAAATACTTTCTCGGTACACGACCTGAAGGATTTGGATTCAACACTGGTGACATGTACTAGTCTATAATACGTCCTTTTTTTCAAATCATTCCAATCTATAAATTGATATCTTTCATAATTAACCGTATTTCGCTCACCAATATTGTGTATCTAAATACAGAGCAATAATTTACATGTACTATACATTCCTTACAAATTTTTCTTTTGATATAATTTTCACTACCCGTCTATATAATTATATAATATTATGTTCAGTCATGCAAAAATCGATAAATTTAATACAAAGTCTTTTCACAGTTTTCGCGTTTGACCTATCCAATAGTACTCTTTTCTTATTTTTCCATAACTTCTGTTTAAACGTACAGGGCTCGAGCCTTCAAGCATTGAAGCAATTACGTCTTGAAGACCAGGAGATTACGGGATCACCGTGGTTTTTAAGAAGAGCGAGAACGTCAACCTTCTGAAAGGTAAACCTTTAACTTTTAAAGTCAACCTTTTCACTTTGTTGCGCTTTGCAAGCAGATTGTCTATTTGAAATTGCATTGGCTTCCGTTGTATATTAATGATACAGCAATACACGAAATGCTTAGTCCGTTTGGACATGTTCTAGAAGTTAAAAGACTCTCCTAATCCTTGATAAAAACGTAAGAATGTCTAATGGCACTAGACTTGTTACTTTAGAAGTTTCAGACGTTGAAAGAAGATCGATACCACACCTTCTTAAATTCGACGACGGTATGTCGGTATTGATTACTATTTATGGCAGTCCACCACAGTGTTTGAGGTGTTCACAAGTTGGACACGTTGGTAGAAATTGTCCCTACGTTAACTCATCTAAAGTTTCCGGAAGTAGTGTCTTTTAGATACAGAGCAGTACTGACGAAACGACAGGAACGACCCAAAGACAAGAGAGACAACGGAAAGAAACAATGAAAACCAGAACGATGATGTGGATGTTCTGAGTGATGGCGAACATGGAAATGACGGGGAGAAAGACACAGATGAGGAAGAAGATATGGAGAATCAGAATGAGACCAAAGGAAAAAACGTTCACAAGGATATTGAGCAATTTTTTTTCGAACAAATTTCCCGCCCTTGACAACATGAAGAACGTCACAAGTCGTCCCGCGCAGTAAAGAGTCTCGCAACCCTTTCGCCGTCCTAGCATTAGACCCAGATGATCCACCGTTAGTGATCGATGAGTCTGATGTCGGGCACGGTGATTTATGTGAGACGGGGGATCGCCACCTTTCGTCTGAAAAGTGACATTTTGTCTTTCCTTCCCTTACACATATGAATATGGACACTGATTTTAGCATAACGGATATACATACTTTTTCTCATGACTGGATCGATTTGGACCGATGATCGACTATGATTTTAGAAATCCTTTGTTTATGTTTTTTTATTACGTTATTGTTTAGTACCAAAACAGAGCGTAATGAATTTTTCGTAACTATTTTTCCAAATTTTGTCACTTCCAACAACTTATTGCTTTTAGAGGATTATAATTTTATTATTGATACGAATATAGACAACATATGTGATAACTTTGAATGTTGCACTTCTAGCTCAAAAATATTTTCCCAAATGTTTAGTAAATTTAAGCTTATAGATTCTTTCCGTTCTATTCAATCTAATAACAGATCAGTCACGTGGTGTAATAACAATAAAAATAATTGAATATGTTTCAGGCTTGATCGAATTTATTTACCTCGCCATTTTAAAGACTTAATATTAAAGGGAAAGGCAATGTTAGAATAAAAACTTCATAAATAAAATACAATAAATCTGCAATTGTTTTGCCTTCAAATAATAATATTAAACGAATGATAATAAAATTTAAATCGGCAAATCACCGATTTCTTCAAATCTGTAAGCGCGGCCATGTTTGTGTATTGGCCGTATAAAAACAGGTGCGCGTGATGTCATTTCCCCACATCTTTAGATTTATGATAAGTCTAGTAGAATCGTAGCGTAATATAAATATATTATAAAGTATTGACCAGACAATTTTGTTTGTTTGTTTTGTTTGTTTCATTTTACGCCTTTTTCAACAGTATTTCAGTCATATAGGCGGGTAGTTACCTAACCATCGTTCTGGAGAGTTACACCAGTACTAGACTACCTTCCTCCGCGCTAAACTACCAAAGCATCTCCCGGGGATCGAACCCACGCCAGAGAGGTAACTGGATTAGAAGTCATCGACTCTAACCCCTCGACCATTGACCAGTCAAATTAATTTTCACAGGATGCGTAGAGATTTTTTTGAGTTTGAAATGCGTAACAATATCAAAAATGAAAGAAATAAAGAAATAAAAATTCACCGTCTACCGGTCGCACCACTTCAAGGGGCGTCCGTGGCCGAGTGGTTAAGGTTGTTGACTTCAAATCACTTGCCCCTCACCGCTGTGGGTTCAAATCCCGATAGGGACTTTGGATTCTTTCATGTGAGGAAGCTATCCAGCTAGCTTATGAAACGTCGGTGGTTCTACTCGGGTGCCCGTTCGTGCCTGAAATAATGCACGGAAGGGCACCCGAGGTCTTCCTCCACCAGGAAAGCTGGAACGTAGCGATATGACCTATACTGTGTCGATGTGACGTAAAACTCAAAACAAACAAAAAAGCACCACTTCAGGCCAGTATAATCCGAGCACGATAAACAGAAGTTTCTTCATATTTATTTATAGTATGGAACAGTCCACGTTAATACCATATAGGTAAATTAATTGTTGCACATCCCTTTGATTAAACGTTTGACTGATAAGTGTAAAAGGAAGAAACAAATGTCGCAATAGCTCAATCGGTAGAGCGCTTAGTTTAGAAGGAACCTATTGAATGTCAGAAGTGTAGGTTTAATACAAAAAAAAATCTTTTTTTTTTTAATTTTTTTTTTATTTAACCCTTTATGTACAAAACTAAATAATGCGTTTTTATTTTGATTGATTTATTTAACTTTTTAATCGAAGTATCTTCATCTCGTTTATTCCAGTTTCTTGCATATCAGACAGCGTTTCTGTTAGTTTTACCCATGCCGGAAATATCATCTAGTGTGGGGCAAAGGGGTCCGACACACTTGGGTGTGTTCATATATAGTGTAATTAACTTACACAAGCAATTTGACAAAAAATAGTTATGTCCATATATTTTTTGTCAAATTGCTTGTGTAAGTTAATTACACTATATATGAACACACCCAAGTGTGTCGGACCCCTTTGGTGTGGGGTGCCAGATGGGTCGCGTGCTGTACAATGGCACGCTTTCGATGACGTAATTGCCGTTATGAATTAAGTTGTAACTTCATACGCTGTTGTAAGAAAATAGTTACGAGTGAAATGACATAAATTTCAATAGAATTTTTTAAATTTTTATCTTTAAGGTTAAGAGTTTAAAAAAAACCAAAGAATATTGTAGAATATGCAAGAAAGATATCAGATATATATGTTTGGGGTCCTCAGATATATATGTTTGGGGTCCGGATCAGAATATCTGTCCCTCGGATTTCTTATTATATTTTTTCTAATTTCTTATTATAAATGTATGAATATTTTAACAAATTTTAAGATAGACAAAAATACAGTATCTTTAAGTTCATATGCGTAATCAAATTTTATTTTGTCAGCAATTAAAAAAGTAATAGTAATTAAGAAAGAAAAAAAAACTTTAATAAAAAAATGATACAGTTTACACCAGGTTTCGAACCCACAAGCTGAATATATTTTTATATAATTAAGCGGTCTTACTTACTGTGCTATAGATATAAGCGAAGATAATGTCTCATAAAATAAAATTTGTACAACTTTTAATGAATTATTTTGTTAATCACTGGAAGTTTACCTATGTTTACCTTTGTTAATCTTTTAATGGACTGTGCTTGTATTTTTAGATCTGACGAAAGTTCTGTTTATCGTGCTCGGACTATAATGCCTGTTACTTCAAACAATGCTATGTCCATTAAAAATGTCTCATCTTAATGTAGTTAAACAATATTACACAGATTTAATAAATACATAATGTTATTATTTAACAACGTTTCACAATCAAATAATGCAATTAAATAAACAAACACACCAAAGAATAATTGGCTGTTATTTATTAAACGGCTATTATTATCATTATTAAAAAATTCCTGCTAAAACGTGTTCTTAATAGCAATTAAATTTTTTGCAGTTTGAATCGGACCTTCAAATTAACATATGTTATAATTGATGTACACATTTCAAAAATATAAGCAACTCTTTTGTAAACATGTCTATCAAACACAGGTCAACGTATGTTGCTGCGTGGTTTTTATCTTAGCCTAATAGTAACTGCTGGCAAAACATTTTTATCGGCTGCTCAAAATTCTAATAAGCATAATTTATTCACAACCTTGCTGGTTCTTACTTCATATGTCTAATACTGTGAATTATCCATTTGAATTGTTCCTAATTTGCACCATATGTCCCTGTCACATTGTATACTGACGATTTTTATTGCTCCTTGTATGCCTCTGTGCCGACAGGCCTTTTGATCATGCACAATGTTTCCCTGATTGGTTAATCACCTTTGTCAAATATTCTGATGACGAAATAGACATCTATTTTTTTTTTACACTTCATCAGTGAACTTGAGTGACCTTATGGGAAATCAAGTTTCACACCTGTCAGATTATACTGTAAATAACAGCATTTCTTAAAATAGCAACACATTTTTTTCAGTTATTAAATATTGAGTAGATTTATATTTTGTTTTATTTGATTATATTAACGGTAGTAGAAATTCGTATCTGTGCGTGGAAAAAAGCTATAGGGAACTGGATAAATTCGAGAATATGCGTAATTACAAGGGAATCCAACGGACAGTTTTGTTTTCATACGATATTTGTCTGGCTGCCGATTTTCCTGCGCCATTTTAATTTTTGTAGCAGATCTCTGCATATTGGATTTAGTTGAGATTTTACGCTGAAAAAAGATACATCACCGACGATGTACCATATTCACACATACAAAGGACAGCTTGTCTAGCGAAAATTAATTTACAAAATTAAAGGATTTATCGTCAATTTGAAGGAGTTTTTCTCTCTCATTTAACTTATAGTACACAAATTAAATTGACCAAATAAATTAAATGGTTTATCTTTGAAAATTAAGCAGTCATTGCTTAAATCATGCATGTGGTCAGGGATCATCAGCAACCTTGACAAATATTAATTAATGTCGCGGCGTCTTCAATTAATAAATTAAAGCAATTCCGTTCTAGATAAGGGCAATATTACTAATATACGTATATTTTGTGATGTATTGATAAAATTTCAAGTTCCTGTGAATTTATATGTACTCAAACTACTACGGATCGGTGTCGGTGAATGATGAAGTCGATATTCTTCGCTCCAACCATATTCCAGTTGCAAAAAATGGAAACAATCGCCTCAGGGATGGGAGACAAGGAGGCGAGTGTTGTTTTCACTTCTCCTTTGCCTATTGACTCTTTGATAAAACATGATTTATTCCAAGTGAATAATAAATCTATTCGCATGATCAAGAATGGAAGGCAACTTGTCTACGTGAGAGTGCATTGGCTCCCGGTCTATGCCTCAAATGGTGTTGTAGAGGCTCTCCTTAGTCCGTGTGGCAAGGTACTAGACTTTACCTTTTAGAAATATAGACGTTGGAAAATACCACTTCAAATCAGGTGTGCGATTAGTGAAGCTGGAGATTAATGAAATTGAAAAACAAAAGATTCCTCATCTCATGAAATTTCAATGTGGCGGGAAAGCTCTGCTTACCATACAGGACAGACCGCCACTTTGTTTAAAATGTCTTCAAGTTGGCAACTACAGGAACACCTGTAGTGGTCAAACTCAAGTTGAGCCATCTTTTTACAAAATTCAAAAGAGCATTTCAGATGCGGACAAGAAAATGAATGAGGTCAAAGCGGGTTTGAGTACGATCACATGAGAGAACAGCATGAGCAGAGAATGTGAGAGATGAACATGAGACTAATAACATGATGAAGGTTCTGACGTTGGTTATGATTATGGTGATGATGATGTCAGAATGAAAGATGAACAGCAGCAGCAACAACAACAGATAAAAGATATTGGAAAGACGAAAAGATTACAAGACACAGCAGACGGTGAGCTGCAAGACTCAATCCGTAAAAATTTTCCCACACTGAAAACCAGGAGACCATCCAAGACTTCCTCTGGCATATCGGTCTATAACCTGTTCTCGGTATTAGATTCACCTTTGGTGATAAATGAAGGTGATAGGTGATAGATGAATCCTCGGTCGAGTCCGAGAAGTCGGGCAGTGTCTGGGATGGTCACCTTGGTCAGGGGAGATCAATTTTATGTTTTACAGAAGCTACCGTGATCAGTACTACCTTTCTAACGTTTTCGTTTAGATTATATTTTCAGAATGCCTGTCACTGTAAAGTAGCGGTTTTACGTCTCTCCAAATTGTTATCAAGTTCCTGGCGAGTCTACAAATACATCCTTCGAAGGTGCGGCGCTTCGAAAAAGGAAAGACGCTAGGGATGGGGTTCTACGTTCTTGAAGATGAAGAAGACCTTCAGAAGGTAAGGAGCAAGCCCTTCGACATTACAGACAATAAAAAATTAAATATTGTCTCTTTGGATAAGCCAGATAGGTATCTGAATTAGAAGTCATCGACTCTTACCCCTCCAGTACGGAGTCGGTTTCCGTCAGATGTAATCAAAAGAGAAAAAGCGTAGTTGAAAAGGGTTGAACACTAAGCATGCAGTATGTCTAAAAATATTAGGGTCATAACCTCTTTTAATAAAATGTCTAATGATGCAGAAAAATTACCATGACCCCAATCTTACGAACATTGTAAATAGCCATGAAAACCAGGCTGGCTATTTCTTTGTCGCAGAAGTTTTTAAATCATTACTGTATTTTAAAATAAATCAAAATTATGATTGTAAAATATTTTTGTAATTTATGATAGCGGTAGCCCTGTTTTAATAGTACTTAGATTTATCAATGCAGTCCTGTACACATGAATTAATATATAAGTTTATTGCAATAGTCTTTAGTAGTGGCATCCACTTCCATTTCTTAAATATTTAGGATCTGTGTTCTACACAAGCGATCATTATAAATAAAAAAAATGAATAGTAATCATATCCCGTTCTGCATTTGATAAGCATGTATTTTTGTCTCCATATATGCCTTGTTAATGCGACAAGGACGATAAAATTGCAAAGTATTCGATATTTTAAGTGTCCAAGAAAAGGCAAAACAATAAAGTTGCTGCTGTCAGAAAACTTGCACAAATGCATTTAAGTGATGCTTGAAGGTCAGCATTGTGCAATGCAACCGTAAAACGCATATTTGAAACAAGTGGAGCAAGAAGAAGGGCAAAATAATGCTTGCAAAATAATGAAATTTAAAGACTCCGGTATACTATAAAAATAAACAAGAGGACCATGATGGCACTGAAGTTGCTCACTTGTATATAGGTCCCTTTTATTTGAACAAACTTGGTAGACACCCATTAGAAGATTGTTCATGCTAAACATCTTAGGTCTAGCTTGTTGGGTATTTAAAAAGAGGATTTTATAAGTTTTTGCTATACACATATAAGAGAAATGAATGACCCCCGGGGCGGGGCCAATTTTGACCCTAGGGCTTTTATTTGAACAAACTTTGTAGACACTCACTAGCAGATGTTTCATGCTTAGTATCTAAACTCTTGCTATTTGGTTTTCCAAAGACGATTTTTTAAGTTTTTGCTATACACATATAAGGAAAATCAATACCCCCCAGGGCAGGGCCAATTTTGACCCAAGGACTCTTATTTGAACAAACTTGGTAGACATCCATAAGAACATCTTTCATGCTAAACATTTTAGCTCTAGCTCATTGGCTTCTTTAAAATAAGATTTTTTAAGTTTTTAATATATGCATGCGGGGCCAATTTTGACCCCAGGGCTTTTATTTGAAAAAACTTGGTAGACACCTATAAAAAGATGTTTCATAATAAATATCTAAGCTCTAGCTCTTTTGGTTCGTTAAAAGAAGATTTTTTCAGTTTATACTATATGCATATAGTGAAAACCAATGACCCCCTGGGGCGGGGCCAATTTTGACAGCAGGACTTTTATTTGAACAAACTTGGTAGACACTTATTAGAAGATGTTTCATGCCAAATATCTAAGCTCTAGGGTTTTTTAAAAGAAGATATTTAAAAAATTCTGGAAACAAAGTGATCCCTCGGAAGCATTAATCACAACAAAATAACATAAGAATTGCAGACTAAAGTTCTTTCTTTCGGTTGCCATGGCAACAAGAGTTCTACATGGAATTAATTCTTCGAACAATTTTTAAAGATGACCACCAAAGGAAAATTCCTGTGAAGTTTGGATGCAATTGGCTTAGTGGCTTGTGACAAGATGTCATTTAAATTAAAAGTTTACAGACGGTTGCCGGACGTTTTTGTTTGTTTTTGGTTTTACGTCACATCGACACAGTATAGGTCATATCGCGACGGTCCATTTTTACTGGTGGAGGAAGCCCTCGGGTGCCCTTCCGCGCATTATTTCAGGCACGAACGGGCACCTGAGTAGAACCACCGACGTTCCGTCAGCTAGTTGGATAGCATCCTCACATGAAAGAATCCAAATTCCCTGTTGGGATTCGAACCCACAGCTGTGAATGTCGCCAGACGAAAAACGATCACAAAAGCTCACCCTGTCACTTTGTGAGAGGTGAGCTTAAATGAGATTGAATATAAAACAACAACAGTGACTTTGATTTATCATATTACTCAAGAGCAAACGCCAGAGAGATAACTTTGATATGTATGTTTATATTACAAATGTAAAATATAATAAAAAAATATAAAATCAATGACCCCCGGGGCGGAACCAATTTTGACCCCAGGGCTATGATTTGAACAATCTTGGTAGAGGCTAACTTGGCAAAAACTCATGCCATATATTTAACCTCTAGCCTTTGTCAATTCAGAAGATTTTTTAAAGTTTTTACTTTAAACATATGAGGAAAATATTGCCTCTTGGACAGGGCAATTTTTACACTAGGGGCATAATTAAAACAATTTTAGAAGAGAACTCATAGATGATAGTATATACCAAATATCAAAGCTCTAAGCCTTGTACCTGAAGTATAATTTGTACAATCTTGCTAGAGGTCCACTACATAATGTTTCATGCAAAATATTGTTTCATGCAAAATATCTTAACTCTAGCCTATGGCCCCCGGGTTGGGGGTAATTTTGACACTAGAGGCAAATTTGAACAATTTTGTTAGAGTACCTATTGATGACATTATTTAACAAATATTCAAGCTCTAAGCCTTGTACCTTCAGACAACAAGATTGTTTGATTTTTTACTAAATCAATGACCCCAGGGCGGGTCAATTTTGACCCCATGGCTATATTTTGAACAATCTTGTTAGAGGTTTACCACTACACAATGTTTCATGCAAAATATCTAACCTCTAGCATTAGTCAATTGCTAGAAGATTCATTTTAAACGTTTTTACTATATACATATCATGAAAACCAATGACCCCCGAGTTGGGGCCGATTTTGACCCCAGGGCCATAATTTGAACAATCTAGGTAAGGGTCTTCCAGACAATGGCTTATGCAAAATTTCTAAGCTCTAGGCCTTTTAGGTGTTTACAAGAAGGTATTTTAAGTTTTTACTATATGTACATATAGTGAAAATAAATGACCCAGGGACTGGGCCGATTTTGACCCCAGGGCTATAATTTGAATAATCTTGGGAAGGGTCTATCAGACAATTCCTTATGCAAAATGTCTAAGCTCTAGGCCTTTTGGGTGTTTACAATAAGGTATTTTAAGTTTTTACTATATGTACATATAGTGAAAATCAATGACCCCGGTGTCGGGGCCAATCTTGACCCCAGGGCTATAATTTGAACAATCTTGTTAAAAGTCTACCAGACAATGCCTTATGCAAAATAGCTCTAGGCCTTTTTGGTCTTTACAAGAAGATTTTTAAAATTTATTCTCATAATTCCTTTTGGTTGCCAAGGCAACTAGATTTCCTCTTGGAATGAAATTCTTTGAACAAGTTTGGAAGCCCTTGACCAAATGATCAATCCTGCCAAGTTTGGTTTCTCTGATTGAAATTGCCAAAATATTAGGAAAGCACTGTCATATTATGAGGAAGCAACACACGTTATACCAAATAATGAATTCCTGGGGGAAAAAACACTGAGGTAAAAACTATCAATTCCAAGTTGAGTATATATACTTACATTTTTATGCCGCTTGAAATTAAGCTATTTTTTATGAATTGATCATGACGAGTTACCAGGATCTTACATATCTGGATGAAGTGTTTCGGACACAGCTTCCTGTCGACGTATGACATTTTATTGAGAAATAATATCCCATGGGTTTGTTTTAAGGTTTTCATTTAAAATATCATTATCTACATTAATGATTTACGATTATTACATAATGTTAACCTTGAACTTGAATCTTTTTAGAATAAACAATAGTCAAGGGATGAAATTAGGAAATCATATTCACTTGGTGTAGTGTTATATCCGCTGGTGTAGTTGGGTTCCCGCATTTCAAAAAATATGATCAGGCTAATATATAAGAAGCATACATAAAATACAGATAAATACGCGTGCGTCAATCACATTCAATGGGTGTTTTATTATTATATTCATTGGCTGCAATGGATTTTCCTCATCTTAAATAACTTATACAATATAGACTGTTAAACTGTTATATTTTGATCCCTTCGCCTTTTTATTGAATCCACACTTATTCACACTTTTGACTGTACCTATATTGTTTTGACCCTTATATTGCTTTTTCTTTTGTGTTGTTGCGCCGTAAAACTAGTAAATTTGTGCCGTAAATCAGAAAACAATGCTAATGTTTTTTTTCTTCATAAATTTTGGTAATCAAGGAAAGGTGGTGCTCACTTAACGTAACAGCCACAAGTTCCAGCGGCCAGAAGCTAAGGTAGAGCACGAACAGAATCAATTAATAATACATAATACGAAATAATCGTAACCGACAAGGAAATCAAATAAAATTGATTGATTTAAAGATCCACAAAGCAAAAGGCACCCTTGTCATACTGCTTAACAATTAGGCAATTTATAATCTTGCATTAAGGTTTAACTGCTGAAGCCTGAGATTTGCACTAAACGATATGAGTAAAAAGGAAGAGATTGTGCAATATCAACAGGTATATAAAAAATTGTTTTGGTTTCACGGCCAACGAACACATAAGGTCAAATAGCGAAAATACGAATCCCTAAAGAAAGTCCAAATCGGTAAGATTGAAAGTATTGATTGCACGCTCGGTTTGATTAAGTCTGTTCATGGACGGCACTGTCAATGTTAAACTACCATCCATCCCTCCTAGCACCGGCTTAAACAACATTCAACATGAAATGATAAAAATTTTAAATAAGGAAACATCAGCAATGTGTTCATGCGGCAGTTATCATAGAACCTTTAATGTGACACTTCCTTGCTTTGTTCTGTTTGTTTGTTTGGATTTTACGGCACGTCAACACATAAATGGCCATATCGTGCCGAATGCTAAAATAGGCTTAAACTATTATGTAAAACGTTGTAAATAAAAAAAAAGAGCCAATCAGATCTTTGAATACAAGTTTATCTCTTTCAAATAATCGATGATGTTTTTTGATGGAATTGTATTAAAGAGTTCTTTGAGTGAGTTTACATTATAAAATCTGTTACGGGCCTGTGAAAAATCATGACATTCCAGAAGAAAATGCTTGACAGTAAAATTTTCATTACAGCCTACACAGAAAGGGGCATTGTCATTCGTGAAGAGATAAGAATGGGTAACTTTAGTATGTCCAATTCGGCATAGAAGAAGAACTGTTTGATCATGGCGGTTTGACAAAGACAGAGATGGTGACACATCAAGAGATGGGTTTATATCATGAAGTTTATTAAAGACAGCATTGTCCCAATTTGCTTTCCATTCAGATGAAACGAGTTTATTTATAGCCGTTCTAAAATCACAAGCAGGTAACCAATAAGTCAGTTTTTTGAAAATTTAAAGCTTGTTTAGCTAAAGCATCTACTTTTTCATTTCCTCGTATACCTACATGACTTGGAATCCAATATAATTTAACAGTTTTTATTTTAAGTATATCATGAAATCGCAAAAGAAGTTTCTTTATCATGATATTGTCAGATTTTTTATTTTTAATGGATATTAAAACAGAAAGCGAGTCAGAAAATATCACAAATTTATCATGGGTTTGCTGTTCTAATTCCTTGCCATTTCATGACAAGCGGCGTATGGTCGGTCACCTAGTAATAGAAAGCGTGTGCCCTAAACGAGAATGTTTGTTTGGTAAATTGGGTTTAACGTCATTCGGATACATTTACGGTTCCTAAACGAGAAAACACTTTTTAAATGTGTAATTATTGTTTGTTTCATTTTACGCCTTTTTCAACAGTATTTCAGTCATATAGGCGGGTAAATTCCAAACCATCGTTCCTGGAGAGTTACACAAGTACTTGACAATCTTCCTCCGCGCTAAACTACCAAAGCATCTCCCGGGGATCGAACCCACGCCAGAGAGGTAACTGGATTAGAAGTCATCGACTCTAACCCCTCGACCACGGAGGCGGTATATGTGTAATTCTGCTTCCAATTGCGTTACAAAGAATCCAAAAATAACGCATAAAACGACACAATTGAAAATGTTGCTGGCTCGGTTTGATTTACGGTAATGGAAAGTGTAAGCCGGTGCAAATAGACGTGGATGGAAACTTGAATTTTCCGGTAGTCATTATCAAATTTGATAAACAAGATCAATTGGGGATGGGGGCGTTCAATAAACGCAACAGAGCCTACATCAAAATCAACTGTGCTTAGTCGTGTTTGAGTTGCGGCATTTCTCCTTGTTGATCTTGTTTATAAAATTTTTAGCGTTATTTACGAGTTCCATTTTCTCAATATTCTGTATTTTCTCTATATTGTTTTTTTTCCACTGGTGCTGCTTCGACAATCAAAACCTCGAAGTTAGTCAATATAGAGAACAAGATCCACCGCGGCGTTTCTCCTTGTTGATCTTGTTGTAAAATTTTTAGCGTTATTTACGAGTTCAATTTTCTCAATATTCTGTATTTTCTCTAATTTATTTTTTCTTCTGGTGCTGCTTCGACAATTAAAACCTCGATGTTAGTCAATATAGAGAACAAGATCCACCGCCGGGCGGTGGCAACGCTCGACTTTTTACTTTCTCTAAAAGCAAACAAAGAATGTTTGAACAAAATATTAACGTTTCCTTTTTATAAAATAAATCAATCTGTCTTTAGTTTTGTCTTTATATTATATATATATAAATTTACTAATTTATATATATATACATGTATATATAAAAAGACACGCAATTCGAAGTCACATGGTGGAGAAACGCGGTTGAGACAAGTGGCGGAGTCACGTTGTGGAGTCATGTGGGTGAGACACGTGGTGGTGTCCCGTGGTGGTGTCACGTGATGGTGTCACACGGTGGTGTCACCTGGTAGTCACGTGGTGGTGTCAAGTGGTAATGCCACGTGGTAATCATGTGGTGGAGTCACGTTGTGGTGTCACGAGGTAGTCACATGTTGGAGTCACGTGGTTGAATAACGTGGTTGTGTCACGTGGTGGTGTCATGTGGTGGAGTCACGTGGTGACGTCACGATATACAATAAGGTATTGTCTTTAAGTATGTTCTGTTATAATATGATGTTTGTTTGTTTGTTTGGATTTTTACGGCACGTCAACACATAACTGGCCATATCGTGCCGAATGCTATAATAGGCTTAAAATATTATGTAAAACATTGTAAATGACAATAGAAATGAGCCAATTAGATCCTAGAATACAAGTTTATCTCTTTTAAATAATCAATTATGTTTTTTGATGGAATTGTATTAAAAAGTTCTTTGAGTGAATTTACAGAATAAAATATATTAATCCCTTCAATAATAGCATAGTAACAGCCAGTTACAGCCAAACAAAATCAAGGTCTGTCGGGTTATTTTTAAGGGGTTATTCTTGAAGATTATTATGTTCAAGTTTGAAGACAATGCATTCAAAAATAGTAAAATTACAGCCAATAATAGCAAAAAACATGAAAATTTCAATAATTTGACCTTCAAAGTCAAGATCATTTATGAGTGAAGGTCAAGGTCTGTCGGTTTATTTTCAAGGGTTTATGACTTTATGGGTCTAATATTTTTTCATTTATTTGTTTTCTTTAAGTTCCTAATCAGTTACTAATTATTTGCCTGCCCGTGCTCTACCTTATGCCCTGTCCTATTTTTCTTTGGGGTCCTCCTGGGCTCCTTACCGATGGCGCTTGTTGCTGGGTCGAGTGGGGGCTGTGTTCATTGAACGCCAGCTTTCCTTGTCGATCTTGTTCATCATATTTTATCCTTGACAATTATTATGTTCAAGATTGAAGACAATCCATTCACAAATAACAAAGTTACAGCCAATAATAGACAAAAACATGAATTTCAATAATTTGACCTTCAAATGCAGGGTCATTTATGAGTGAAGGTCTGTCAGGTTATTTTTAAGGGATATCCTTTAAGATTATTTTGTTGAAGTTTGAAGACAATCCATTCAAAAATAACAAAGTTACAGCCAATGAACAAGCAACAAGCAAAATTTGAACATTTAACCTTGAAGGTCAAGGTCATTTATGAATAAAGGTCAATGTTAGTGTGGTCTATTGAAAGTTCTTGTCACAAGGGTTGTTGTGGCCAAGTATGAAGACAACACACCAAGAAATAAACAAGTTATGATCCAAATACAAGTTTGCGGACGGCAACGCCATCGCAACTTTTTTTCAAAAAGAAAGTCGAGCTAAAAAGGGAATCCCTTAAAAACTACAAAATTGATACCTAATGTTGTTTCGGCGCCACATGACCGAACACACTTTATCCAGATTTTGATGATTAATTTGGGAGTTTTCAAAATCGCCTTTCAAAATTCCATTTTATTTAGTTTCGCCCATTGTTTTCTCGTTTAGGGCAAAAGCATTCTTTTACTTGAGGACCATACGCCGCTTTTCATGGAATGGCACTACTGTGTCACTTTGAATGTTCCATGATAACCGCCTTATGAACACATCTGCACATGTTTCTAAATTCAAAATTTCATCATTTTCGTGTTAAATGTTGAATTCTGCTTAAGCCGGTGCTAGGGGGCGTGGACGGTAACTTGCACTTTCCAGTACCGTCCATGAACAGGCTCAATCAAACCGAGCCTGCAACATTTTCAAGTTTTTTGATCACATCCGTGTTAATTGTGCCGTGTGGCGGCTGTAAAAAGTCTCCCCGTACATGTAATCAATGATGTTATATTTTCGATCCTTGAAGATCGTTCGGCGCGACATTATTGTTGTGCTAGTGGTATTTTTAGTTTCAACTTTTCGGCATTTTCTAGTTGGGTGGTTCCAATATTCCAACTTGAATAATGTTGAATCACCCTTAGGATATGTTGCCTGCTTTTTAAATTTGTCTTTTGACGTCTTATCTGTGATACGCAGGCTTCATAACCTCTGATCCCCTTTCAAAATTCCATTTTATTTAGTTCCGCCCATTGTTTTCTCGTTTAGGGCACACGCTTTTTATTACTTGGGGACCATACGCCGCTTTTCATGGAATGGCACGGACGTGTCACATTGAAGGTTCCATGATAACCGCCGTATGAACACATCTGCGGATGTTTCTTAATTCAAAATTTTACCATTTCATGTTTAAATGTTGAATTCTGCTTAAGCCGGTGCTAGGGGGCGTGGACGGTAGTTTGCACTTGACAGTACCGTCCATGAACAGGCTCAATCAAACCGAGCCTGCAACATTTTCAATTTTGCCGCGTTGGGCTTTCTTTAGGGATTCTGTATTTATCTATTTTATGATCACATCCGTGTTAATTGTGCCGTGTGGCGGCTGTAAAAAGTCTCCCCGTACATGTAATCAATGATGTTATATTTTCGATCCTTGAAGATCGTTCGGCGCGACATTATTGTTGTGCTAGTGGTATTTTTAGTTTCAACTTTTCGGCATTTTCTAGTTGGGTGGTTCCAATATTCCAACTTGAATAATGTTGAATCACCCTTAGGATATGTTGCCTGCTTTTTAAATTTGTCTTTTGACGTCTTATCTGTGATACGCAGGCTTCATAACCTCTGATCCCCTTTCAAAATTCCATTTTATTTAGTTCCGCCCATTGTTTTCTCGTTTAGGGCACACGCTTTTTATTACTTGGGGACCATACGCCGCTTTTCATGGAATGGCACGGACGTGTCACATTGAAGGTTCCATGATAACCGCCGTATGAACACATCTGCGGATGTTTCTAAATTCAAAATTTTACTATTTCACGTTTAAATGTTGAATTCTGCTTAAGCCGGTGCTAGGGGGCGTGGACGGTAATTTGCACTTTCCAATACCGTCCATGAACAGGCTCAATCAAACCGAGCCTGCAACATTTTCAATTTTGCCGTGTTGGGCTTTCTATAGGGATTCTATATTTATCTATATTATACATACTTAAATGAATTGTTGTTTTTAAATATTTGTCTGCAGACTCGGTTTCCCCCTTTGTGGGCCTATTATTATTTTCTTTGAATTCCTAATCAGTTACAAATTATTTATCATTTAATGATTAACGTGTCGTTGCCCTGTCCTTTTTATGTTTGGGGTCCGCCTGGGCTCCTTGCCAATGGTTCTTGTTGCTGGGTCATATGGGGGTTGCGTTCATTGAACGCCGCCTTTCCTTGTTGATCTTGTTTTTCATATTTTTTACTTTTGAATTATATTTTTCTTTTTACTGTTGAGTACGATACATAATAACATACAATTCCTTATATCATTTCTGTTAAATTTTTTATCAATGAAAATAGAGATTCTTTAAATTCTTTTAAAAAAGGCCATTTTGAAGAAAAAAATGCTCGGGTTAAAAGAAGATGCGGAAAAAAAACTATCCACTCTAAATTCCTTCTTGAAATTTTGCATATCGACTAAAACGAAGGTAAGCAAAAAGAAAAATATGTATTGTTCTTTTTTTTCCATTGTAAATTACCTGCCCTTGAATTTAACGTAAAAGTCTAATTCAAGGGCAGATAACTCGAAAATAAAAACGGTAACCCCAATTTTTTAACGTTTAAAATTGTTTCTGCTTTCATATTCTAACAACATGCCAAAGTTTAAGAAAATCCATTGAACAGTTTTAATATTGCCTAAATGTCTAGCCTCAAGGTATTAAATAAATTCTCAAAGCACAGGTTTTTGATAGACACAGAATGAAGAACATTGTCCAATGAAAATCGTGAGATATGAAACAGAACTCAGACAAAAGTTTTATAACCTGAAGGTCATGTGTCAAGTGATGTATGGCAGCTGTAAAAAAACTTGCCCTGTACACTGTGTTACTTCAGAAATTCTGAAACATTAAGTACTGTGTACTTTCAAATACTGTATCGGACGCCGTAAAACCAAAATATTTAAAACAAAAGAATGCAAGTTATTGTCCACTCCCCTAAACCCGCTATAGCAATTCAGCATGTTAAACTTGGAGTACCGCTCAAGCCGGTGCTAGGGGGCGTGAGGGATGTTGCACTTATTCATTATCCTTCATGTACAGACTCAATCAAAACGAGTCTGCAATTCTTATGTTATTTTGTTGTGATTAATGCTTCCGAGGGATCACTTTCTTTCCAGAATTTTGTACTTCACAACAGCAGGTGTCAAGTGCCGTGTGGCAGCCGTAAAAAGTTGCCCCGTAATTCACTTCAGTGTTGTTATATTTTCTGGTCCTTCGGGATCATTGATGCCAACACTGTAAAGTGTTGAGAATTGAGTACCGCTCAAGCCGGTGCTAGGGGGCGTGAGGGATGTTGCACTTATTCATTATCCTTCATGTACAGACTCAATCAAACCGAGTCTGCAATTCTTATGTTATTTTGTTGTGATTAATGCTTCCGAGGGATCACTTTCTTTCCAGAATTTTGGAATTTGAAACATCCGTAGATAAGTGTTATACAATGGTGGTCATGGTGTCCTCAATAGGACAAGTTAGTGCAATTCAATTTAAATCGGCGGTCGGTACCTTAGTTAAAAGATGCTCGGGTTTTAAACGAGATAATGAGAGGCGAAACTTTAATTCATAGAATCTTGAAAGGGGATCATAGTATATGAAAATCAAAATACCCAAAGAAGCCAAAAAAAGTTATTAAAGTTGCCGGCTCGGTTGCATTGACGTTACTGGAAAGTGCAAATTACCGTTCACGCCACCTAGCATCAACTTAAGTAGAATTAAACATTTTAACAAAACAAATGTTGAAATTTTAAATTAAGAAACATCTGCAAATGCCGTTCATTTGAAATTTCAAATTAAGAAACATCTGCAGATGCCGTTCATACGGCGGTTATAATGAAACCTTCTAAGTGGCCCAGTAGTGTCTTTCCATGAAAAGCGGCTTATGCCCTGTCCTATTTTTCTATGGGGTCCTCCTGGGCCCCTTGCCGCTGGCGCTTGTTGCTGGGTCGGTGAGGGCTGTGTTCATTGACTTTCCTTGTCGATATTGTTTATCATATTTTATTTTATGGTTAAAATTCAATGTTTAAAGTTAAGAATTATCAATTTTCATCTGTAAGTAATTACGATTTCTCTACCTTATATACAACATTGCCGCAAAATCTTATAAATGATAAATTAGTATCTTTAATTCAAAAAAACATTTGCAAGAGAACAGGTCACGTTTCTTGCTTACAATTCAAAGAAGGCTTTCTTTACCAATGTTATCATTAAACAATATACAATGTGGACATTTGACGAAATTTGTAAAGCACTTTCTTTTTTATTAGATAACATTTTTGTCAGGTTTGGTAATAAGTATTTTTCAAACAGGTAATAGGCATTCCAATGGGAACTAATTGTGCCCTCCCTGATAGCTGATTATTTTTCTTATTGCTATGAGAGGGATTTTATGTTAAGTCTTTCCGCCTACTTCGTATCAGGAAATTATAACATGCATTTAACAACACTTCCCGCTACCTAGATGATATTTTTAACATGAATAATCCTTATTTCGATCAATTGGTTTCTAAAATATATTCCCAGTGAACTTAAATGAAATAAACTCTTCAGACGTAATGACATCCTTTTAGATTTAAACATTTCTTTCATTAACAATACTATAGTAACTAAAATCTACGATAAGAGATGATTTTGATTTTACCATAATTGTTAGCTACCACACAGTTTAGATGGAGAGTACCCTCATGCTACATCATATGGGGTGTATATTTCTCAATTAGGGCGTGCAGTCGTGTTTATTACTAACAAACGTTTTAAACAAGATTATCGCTATCATAAATTGCGTAAATATTTTACTAAGTTTTACCATCGTAATTCAGACTAAGTTTTAAAATTTAATTGTTATTTAAAAACTCTTTTACGACGAGGTATTACCAAAATATGATAAACAAGGAAAGGCGGCGTCGTTCAATGAACGCAGACCCCAAACCTGAACTTCTATGGAATATAGAGTTTGATCATGGGTAATATAATTGTTCTACCCGTCTTCACTTCACCTAAAATTATCAAACGGTGGTATTAAGAGGTTATGCCCCAATTAATTTAAGGCATACCGCATGCTGGGTTCAAGCCCTGCTTTTTAGGACTCACCTGTCACAAAGGACAGAGGTGAGCTTTTTGTGATCGCTTTTCGTCGGCGCCGTCCGTCGTACCCGTAAACTTTACTTTCAATGACATCTCCTCATAAACCACTAAGCCAATTTCATCCAAACTTCACAGGAATGTTCCTGTGGTCGTCACCTTTAAAAATTGTTCAAAGAATTTGAATTCCATCAAAACTCTGGTTGGCCATGGCAAACCGAAAGAAAAAACTTAAATATCTTCTTTTTCAAAAAACCATAAGAGCTAGAGCTTAGATATTGGCATGAAACATTATCTAGTGAGTGTCTACCAAGTTTGTTCAAAATAAACAGCCCTGGGGTCAAAAATTGGCCCCGCCCGCGGGGTCCCATTGACTTTCCCTATATGCATATAGTAAAACTGTAAAAATTCTCTTTTAAAGAACCAAAGAGCTAGAGCTACAGATAATTGATCAATAAATATGTTTTAATTGGTGTCTACCAAGTTTGTTCAAATCAAAGCCCTGGGTCAAAATTGCCCGCCCCTGGGGGTCATTGATTTCCCCTATATGCAATATAGTAAAAACTAAAAAACCTCTTTTAAAAGAACTCAAGAGCTACGAGCTTAAGAATATTGGCATGAAACTCTTTAGTGAGTGCTAAACCAAGTTTTGTTTCAAATAAAAGCCCTTGGTCAAAATTGGGCCCCCGCCCCGGGTGTCATTATTTCCCTATATGCCATATAGTAAACCAACTAAAAAATCTTCTTTTACCCAAGAAACCCAAAGAGCTGAGCTAGCTATTTAGCATGAAAACATTTCTAATGGGTGCTACCTAAGTTATTCAAATAAAGCCGCGGTGAACAATGCCCCTGCCCCACTGAATTTTTCCCTATATGCATATAGTAAGAACTTAAAAATCTTCTTTTAAAGGACTCAAACAGCGTACAGCTTAGATATTTGGCATGAAACATCTTCAGTCGTGTTGTCCTACCAAGTTTGTTCAAATAAAAAGCCCTGGGGTGAAAATTGGCGCCCGCCCGGGGTCATTGATTGTCCCTATGTGCATATAGTAAAACGTGAAAATATCTTCTTTAAAGAACCCAAGAGAGCAGAGCTAGATATTACATGAAACATCTTCTAATGGGGGTCTACCAAGTTGTTCAAATAAAAAGCCCTGGGTGAAAATTGGCCGCGCCCCCGGGGGTCCATGATTTTCCCTATAGCATATTATGTAAAAACTTAGAAAAATCTTCTTTAAAGAACTCAAAGAGCTATGGCTAAGATATTCGAGCACAAACATGTTCTAATAGGTGTCTACCTAGTTTGTCAAATACAAGCCCAGGGTGAAAATTGGCCCCGCCCGGGGGTCCAATTGATTTTCTTTATATGTGTTTAGCAAAAACGTTAAAATCTTCTCTTTGAAAAAACCCAAATAGCTAGAGTGATATCTAACAGAAACACTTCTAGTAAGTGTCTACAACAGTTTGTTCAAATAAAAGCCCTGGGGTCAAAACTGGCCCGGCCGCCAGGGTGTCATTGTTTTACTATATGTGTATAGTAAACAACTAAAAAAATTCTTAAAAAGCCCAGATGAGCTAGACTTAACTGTTGCATGAAACATCTCTAGGGTGCGACCAAGTTTGTGCAAATAAAACCCTGGGTTAAATTGGCTCTGCAACGTGGGGAGTGGGGGTTGGGGGCCGATAAAGGGAGCGACCTCAGGGCCATCATGGCCCTCTTGTTTTAAAATCCTGTCTGATATGCAAGAAACAAACTTTATAATACTGCACGTTTGTAACGTCGCTTTTCATTGGATTATCATAATAGTTATATTATTAGTTTCGAGATTTTTGACAGGTTATATGGGCCTAGATCTATATAAACGGTTGTTTGTAAATATAACCCGAGCCGGACCGCTACGCTTTTTTCTTTTGATTACATCTGACGGACCAAGTGGGAGACTCTATGATAAATTAGATAAATACAGAATCCCTAAAGAAAGCCCAACACGGCAAAATTGAAAATGTTGCAGGCTCGGTTTGATTGAGCCTGTTCATGACGGTACTGGAAAGTGAAAGTTACCGTCCACGCCCCCTAGCACCGGCTTAAGCAGAATTCAACATTTAAACATGAAATAGTAAAATTTGAATTTAGAAACATCCGCAGATGTGTTCATACGGCGGTTAATACATGGACCTTCAATGTGACACAGTCCCGTGCCATTCCATGAAAAGCGCCGTAGGTCCCCAAGTAATAAAAAGCGTGTGCACTAAACGAGAAAACAATGGGCGGAACTAAATAAAATGGAATTTTGAAGAGCGGGATCAGAGGTTATGAAGCCTGCGTATCACAGCATAAGACGTCAAAAGACAAATTTAAAAAGCAGGCAACAATATCCTAAGGTTGATTCAACATTATTCAAGTAGGAAATTGGAACCACCCAACTAGAAAATGCCGAAAAATTGAAACTAAAAATACCACAAGCACAACAATAATGTCGTGCTGAACGATCTTTAAGGATCGAAAATATAACATCATTGATTAAATGTACGGGGAGACTTTGTACAGCCGCCACACGGCACAAATAACACAGATGTGATCATAAAATAGATAAATACAGAATCCCTAATGAGATAGAATAGATAAATACAGAATTGCGCTTTATATTTTTAGGAGAGCAGAGTAGGCAGTTGAAAACGTGCTATCATCTTAAAGTGGTCGTCGACCATTAATCGTTTTCAACACCGACATACAATCATCAAACTTGAGGTGTAGTTTTGATCTCCTTCCAACTTCCGATTCCTCTTATGTGACAAGTATTATACAATTAGACATTCTAATGCTTTTATCTAAGAAAGAAAGTCTCTTTAGTGCAAGTACATGTCCAAACGAGCTAGGGGGACGGTAACTTGCACTTTCCAGTACCGTCCATGAACAGGCTCAATCAAACCGAGCCTGCAACATTTTCAATTTTGCCGTGTTGGGCTTTCTTTAGTGATTCTGTATTTATCTATTTTAACATTTTTAATGTTTAACGGCAGCAAGTGTAACTTTGTGCTCTGCCTTGAGCCCTGTCCTGTTTTTGTTTTCCTAGCCACTGGCTCTTGTTACTGGGTCGGGTGGGGGTTGTGTTCATTGAACGCCGCTGTTGAGAATTGAGAACCTATTCATTATCCCTCATGTACAGACACAATCAAAACGAGTCTACAATTCTCTTATAATTTTGTTTTGATTAATGCTTCCGAGGGATCACTTTGTTCCAAGATTTTTTTCTTTGTTGATCTTGTTTATTATATTTTTGCTTCTTACCTTTTCAAGGTAAGATGTGTTCATACGACGGTTATCATGGAACCTTCAATGTGACACTTCGAGTAGACCCACGAGTAGCTTTATCACAACTTGAAAAGCTCTAAATCTTCATGTCTTTATGGTGATAGTGACGTCATGAAGATGAAAAATTGTCGTCAGCAATTTCTTTTAATATGGCGTCCTGTGAACGTTGCCGTACTGCCATGTGATCTTTTCTTGTTATTTCTATATAGCTTTCAGCTGCCGAAAGCCAGTACGGAGGTGCCCCCTCTCCACCTAGTGACATCCAAACAAAAGGTTTAACCACATCAACCGATGTGCAAATACAAATACAATGGAGATGAACAATTCTGCGAGTCGATCCATTATGGTAAGCTCTGACACGCTCCCCATAATGTTCGAATGCCATATGATGTTCCCCCCCCCGGTGGCGGGGGTTATGTTATAGAATAATTACTGATGCATCGCTCATAATCTAAGGGTGTGTCCAATATTCTCCAAAAAATCCATAATGCTGTCGGATGTTAAATAAGCTGGCAGTCAATGTAACCGAAAATACACTATTTGTCTAATGCGATATTTAATCTTTTTAGTCCCCTACCGGTTTACCGGAGGGGACTTTAGGTTTACCCTCTGTCCGTCCGTCCGTCCACAAAACTGGATCCCGCGATAACTTGAAATGTACTGAAAATATTTTTATGAAACTTGGTATATGGATAGATGGCAGTATTGAGATTATGCACGTCTTTTTCTTTTCTTCCTATGTTGAAAATTCTGGTTGCTATGGCAACAAATAGGCTGAAAATATGGCAAATTTTACACATAAACTGGATCCAGTGATAACGCAAAAAGTACTGGAAATATTTTTATGAAACTTGACATATAGGTAGATGGCAGTATGGAGATTATGCACGTCTTTTTCTTTTCTTACTACGTTGCAAATTCTGGTTGCTATGGCAACAAATAGGCTGAAAATAAGGCAAATTTTACTCTTTAACTGGATCCAGTGATAACTCAGAAAGTACTGGAAATATTTTTATGAAACTTGACATATGGGTAGATAGCAGTCTTGAGATTATGCATGTCTTATCTGTTCTTCCTATTTTGAAAAAATATCAGTTGCCTTGGCAAGAAATAGGCTTAAAACATGGCAAATATAACAATATTTGTGATTAGTCAAAAAGAGCTGAAAATTTTTATGAAATTGCATCTTTAATTCAAGGGTTATCTCCTCTTTAATAATTTTGCTTTTAAAATGTTATATTTTGGTAACAGGGATGTTTCAAATATTAACTTTAGAGTGTCCTACAGTCCGTCTGTCTGTCTGTTCATAAAAACTGTTTCCTGTGATCACTTTTAAAGAACTTTTCCAACAAATTTACTTAAAATAGAGAAAAATTGAAACATTAGTGAATGGCCAATGGGGTTCAGAATGTTGATGGGGTTCTAACCGGTAGGGGACTTATGGATTGCTTGCAATACTATGATAATTGCTTGTTATTATCGAGTTTTTGTTTGTTAGTTTGGATTTTACGGCACGTCAACACAAAAATGGCCATATCGTGCCGAATGCTATAATAGGCTTCCGAGGGATCACTTTGTTTCCAGAATTTTTTACAATATTATATAAAACTTTTTAATGATAATTAAAAAGAGCCAATTAGATCCTTGAATATAAGTTTATCTCTTTCAAATAATCGGTGATGTTTTTTGATGGAATTGTATTAAAGAGTTCTTTGAGTGAATTTAAAAAAATTGAGTATTCAATTTGTTCCCAGATTTTTCCAGCGTTCATTGAACGCCGCCTTTCCTTGTATATTTTACATTATAAAATCTATTACGGGCCTGTGAAAAATCATGACATTCAAGAAGAAAATGCTTGACAGTAAAATTTTCATTGCAAGCTACACAGAAAGGGGCATTGTCATTCGTGAGGAGATAAGAATGGGTAACTTTAGGGTGTCCAATTCGGCATCGAAGAAGAACTGTTTGATCATGGCTGTTTGACAAAGACAGAGATGGTGACACATCAAGAGATGGTTTATATCATGAAGTTATTAAAGACGGCATTGTCCAAATTTGCTTTCATTCAGATGAAATGAGTTTATTTATAGCCGTTCTAAAATCACAAGCAGGTAAACAATACGTCAGTTTTTTTGAAATTTAATGATTGTTTAGCTAAAGCATCTACTTTTTCATTTCCTCGTATACCTACATGACTTGGAATCCAATATAATTTAACAGATTTTATTTTAAGTATATCATGAAATCGTAAAAGAAGTTTCTTTATCACGATATTGTCAGATTTTTTATTTTTAATGGATATTAAAACAGAAATCGAGTCAGAAAATATCACAAATTTGTCATGGGCATGCTGTTCTATGTATGACAATGCTAAATCTATAGCTTTTTCTTCAGCAGTAAAAATTGATGCATTATCTGGTAACCTCATACTAGATGTAAAATTATTTCTATACACAGCCGCACCTACTTTGCAACATTTCTTTGAACCGTCCGTATAAATATGTATGAAATCTTCATGTTCTTTTAGTACATTAAAAGGTTTGCTCCCAACCTTCAACATCATCCGTCTCTTTCAGCACAAAAAGACCCACATCACGAGCGTCTTCCCCTTTTGCAAAGCCTTAGTAGAAGGAATGTCCAACATTATCATTAGATTGACCATGTCCTTTATTATTTAGTGATTAAACTGTCCATGCAGACTTTTGCCCTGTCCTGTTTTTGTTTGGGGCCCGCCTTGGCTCCTTGCCACTAGTTCTTGTTGCTGGGTCATATGGGGTTTACTTTTATTGAACGCCGCCTTTCCTTGTTGATCTTGTTTACCATATTTGATGTTTATCGAATCTCTAATTCAAACTTTCGACCATACCTATATTGCTTTGACCCCAGTATTGCTTTGTCTTATGTGTTGTTGCGCCGTAAAACTCGTAAATCTTTAGGGATTCTACATTTATCTATTTAACTGTGTAACGCCGTAAACCAGATCTTCATATTACTATCAACAACAATTCTATTCACACAAAAATCTATGATAAAAGAGATGACTTTGACTTTTGTATAGTTAATTATCCACATTTAGATGGAGACATACCCCATGCAACATCTTACGGGGTTTATGTTTCTCAGTTAATTAGATTCGCTAGAGCTTGTAGCAACGTAAAGGATTTCAACGAGCGGAATATTTTTATTACCAGCAAGCTTCTAAAACAGGGCTACCGCTATCATAAATTACGGAAATATTTTACTAAATTTTACAATCGTAACTTTGATTTAATTTCTAAATTCAATAGTGATTTAAAAACTCTTCTGCGACAAGGGATTAGCCAGCCTGGTTTTTATGGCGATGTGATTTACAAACTTCGTAAGATTTTGGGTCATGGTAATTTTTCTGCTGTTTTTACTAAAATCATTAAACGTTTTATTAAAAGATGTTATGACCCTATTATTTTAAGACATACTGCATGTTTAGTGTTCAACCCTTTTACAGTTGGACACTACGCTTTCCTCTTTTGATTGCATCTGACGGACCAAGTGGGAGACTCTATGATGGATAGTTCGTAAAGCCCTTTGGGACTGAATTGTCTTAATGTTCGTCTTCTGCCTTGCTTCGTCGGGCCCTTGTAGGTGATTTTCTTGTTGCTCTGTCTTCCTTTAGGACATTGAGTACTTTTGTTATGGTCATTGGGTTTACTTTTATATGTTTCTACATGATCATTTTAGTGTTTTACTTATTTAACCTTTTGTAACCATAACAACTGTTAGAATTTCACTTGGCGGGGATTCATTTTATTTGCACTGTCTCGTTTATAGGAACATGGTGGGGCTAAGAGCGAGGTTTGCCGGTTTAAACTCCCCAGCAGTCATTATTATGCTGCTGACCGTTCCAAGGCAGCGCCCCACTGTGTTCCTCAGATGTATGTCTATGTTTTTCATACTGTTTTGGTGACACTTTTGCTTGTGTCCCTTGTTGTTTTCTCGTCTACGGTAAGTATATTCCCCATTGCCTCTAGTTTTTATTTCTTTGATTAACCCCCTTCCCCTTTGTGGGCCTATTATTCTTTTCTTTGAATTCCTAATCAGTTACAAATTATTTATTTCACGGCGTCTCAACGCCTTGATATTGTGATGGGTAGTTTTCGGTAGCATGGGCAAAAGTCACGTGACAAAATGCCTTTCGATTTCTACAGCCGACATTTTATTGTTTTTACGCAATCATTGTACAGCCCATTTCTGTGAAAAGTTACATAGAAACAGTTTTTTTTTCAAAACCATATAGAATCTAAACAGTATTTGTATCAACACACGAAATATCAGCGTTTTATATTAACACATTTCCGGACATCCTTTCGACATGCTTGAGAATGGATTATGTATGGTGGCTGATTTACGCCATCCGTATATTTTCGCGTCTTCGCCTCAAAATGCGAATGCGAACACACGAAGGGACGACATATTTTGACTAATGTGTTCTCATGTCGGATCTATGTCTCTCTCAGAGTGAATCTTTTCACGTGTAAAATGTCCATGAACATTACATTCCTTAGTTTCTATATTTGCAATTAAGAACTTAAATTATCTTTTTTTTTAAATAATTTCATTTTTCTTGCGCAATTCTCTAAAATGAGACTTGGTTTTTCTATACGCGTTTCACAATAAACATTCACCATACCAGGTTGTAAAATAACTTAATTTGGTCCTTAACCCTTTCCCCCATGAGCATATTGTGAAAAATGGCCGTTTTCACTGAAAAGCCTCCTGTTACAAGTTCAAACTGCTATGAAACTATGAAAAATGCTTCAATACTAATCAAACTTGGCACAAATGTTGACTGGACCATTGCCTTTGCAACGACATGCTCAGTCTTAAATTTCCCGTTACCATGGCAACGAGGGGACATCTCAAAATTGCCAAAAATCACTATTTTGCCTCGTTTTTTTCCATCAAAATTTATTTCAAAGTGCTGCAACTTCTCAAGGGATTGAGATAGAGTTAAAGGCTTTTCAGCATTGGTTACACGTTACCTTATGATCGACCTGGGGTCATTTTTAGCCTCTCACAAGCCCAAAATTTTCTTGGCGATGAGAGGGGCTCCGCGTTGTTTCGCGTATATATGAGGTTAAAGGTTAAATCAGTTTTTACCACAACATCAAACTTTATTCAGAATTCATGTCTCGTTATTCACCGTAGGGAACGTGTTACAGTATCGCGTTTTTCGGTTACAGTATAGAATTTTCAAGATGGAGGATTATTTATGAGAAGAGAGGTAGGTGATTTTTATTCGGGTCCATACTACTAGTAGTTTAGTTTCTAAAAGTTGCTTTTGTGCTTTGCTTGTAAGGAACAGAATCCGGTATCTAGTCATATATTTCTTCAGACCCTAAACCGCAGATTTATCTCTATATTGTCTCAGAAATGTGCAGATTTGACAGTTTAAAATTTTGAATCGAGAGACCAACGCATTTTTCTCCCATTCCGACATTATTTAAGCATGCCTGGATAAAGTAAATCTACAAAACGTTAGTCCTTTGGGTTAAGAAACGTTTATACAAGTAAATGACCAGTTGAACCTATTTTTCCTGTTGGTAAAATGCGTTTGAAAAAATAAACAATGTTACAGTATAGAGCGAGGTTAATTAATTTTGAAGGGTTACAGCATAAACCTAGCGACTTTGATCCAATTTTGTTACAGTTTATACCCAGATTTCAGTTACAGTTTAGATACTTGCCAAATTTCAAACAAAGTTCGTGTATCCATTATTGTTATGAAATAACTCACACCTTTCTATTTAATACATTCTTGAAATGTTGTATTACTTTTTTTCTTCAGCAGAAAAGTTATAGTTTGCTATTTTTCTTACTTTAAGTTTCAGATTGAGACTTTTTGCAGAATAAGTAATGTCCTAAGTAAGGACTGTTTTCACGACAACAACAGTAACTTTTATCGAATTGTATTGAGAGAAGAAACATTATTGCTTGATTTCGTTACACATTATAATAATGCCTATTAGTAATAAAATAGAGAAAAAAGAATCCTTAACAAAAGTCCAACATGGAAAACCTTAAAATGTTGCAGGCTCAGTTTGATTAAACCTGTTCATGGACGATAATGGTACACTGCTACCGTACACGCCTCCTAGCACCGGCTACAGAAGAATTCACATTAAACATGAACTGGTACACTTTAGATTTTTTAACATCTGTGGATGTGTTCATATGGCGGTTATCATGGAACCTTCAATGTGACATATTATTGCCATTCTATGAAAAGCGGCATATTACCCACAGGTTAAAATTTGCGGGTGCCCTAAACGAGAATACAATAAGTGAAACTAAATAAAATGAAATTTTGAGAGGGGATCGGTGGTTATGAAGCCTTCATACCATAGATAAGCTGTCAAAAGACACAATTAACAAGCAGGCAATACCCTAAGAATGATAACACAGTATTTAAGTGAGCAATACTGCAATCTTAAATTTTATTTTAAATACCATAATGCATCTTGTAAGTATTTTAAAGGGTTTGTTACTTTTGGCTCTCTTGGATTTTAAGTTTCTTTCAACGACACTGAGGTCATGTGAAAACATTCCTGCTTTAGTGTAAAGAAAGACCCCAGATTCCCTTTGTGAAACATTTCAAACACGAGCGGGCACCGGACTAGAACCACCGACCTTCCGTAAATTAGCTTGTCAGATTCCCCACATACAAGAATCCAAAGTCATGATTGGATTTCAACTACAGCAGTAAATGAAAGATGATTTGAAGTCGACGGCCTAGCTTATCCCGACTCTGCGACTATACTATTATGTACGTCCATCAGGCTCACTAGAGAAAATAGTGTAATTGTCTGACCTTAATTTATACTCTATAACTTTCAATATTATTTTCTTTTTCAGAAACATGAAAACTGCTATACAGGATGTCTGAAATAAAAAAACGACTTTTAATTTAATTATGACAAAATAATCGTAACTTGAACAAAGAAGCATGATTTTATTTGAATGCTTTTGGTTCGAGATGAAAAGGGTCTTTAAACCTTGCCTTTTTTCAAAATCTATGTTTTGGGTTTTCGTATCCCCGATTGCAACCGAAACCATTTGGACAACTTAATTGGTAGAAAAGCATGTACATTTCATCACATTTAGTCATGTAGTTACTAAGCGGATGAGATTGCACACACATGTGTAAGACAGACGGACGAATAGCCATCGGGCCAATAAGCTCACAGAGATTTAAAAGTCTATGTAACATTCATACATTTTACCTAGTATAAATAGAAAATATCGAAGTCTAAACTGTAACCGAAATCTGGGTATAAACTGTAACAAAATCGGATCAAAGTCGCTAGGTCTATGCTGTAACCCTGCATAAATCACCTCGCTCTATACTGTAACATTGTTTATTTTTTTAAAACGCATTTAACGAACAGGAAAATAGGTTCAACTGGTCATTTACTTTTATAAACGTTTCCTAACATAAAGGAGTAACGTTTTGCAGATTTACTTTTTCTAGGCATGCATACATAATGTCGAAATTGGAGAAAAATGCGTTGGTCTCTCGATTCAAATTTTCAAACTGTCAAATCTGCATATTTATGAGACAATATAGCGATTAATCTGCGGTGCAGAGTCTGAAGAAATATATGACTAGATACCGGATTCTGTTCCTTACAAGCAAAGCACAAAAACATCTTTTAGAAACTAAACTACTTGTAGTATGGACCTGAATAAAAAACACCTACCTCTCTTCTCATAGATAATCCTCCATCTTGAAAATTCTATACTGTAACCGGAAAACGCGATACTGTAACACGTTCCCTACGGTGTTATTGTGAGCAAAATTCTGAGTTTCCTTTAGATATGAGCAAGAAAATGTTTTATTAACCCCCGCCGAAAAGACGGTGGGGGATATAGAATTAGTCTCCATCCGTCCTTCTGCCCGCCCCTCTACATTTTTGTCCGGAGCATATCTCAAAAAGTATCAGTTTGAAACTTCATAGGTGGAGGTATAAACTTGAAACTTCATTGGTGGATAAATCATATTTAGGAAAAGTGCAGTGCACAAGAATGATAACTCTACGCTGCATATTTTTTTCATTATTGCCCTTTGTTATTCTTCAAACTCAACTTTTGTCCACAGCATAACTCGAAAAGCCTTTGAAATATCAACATGAAACTTCATAGGTGGATAGATCTCTCTCAGGAGGTGTGCAATGTGATAACTCTACCATTCCTAAATTTTGAGTTATTGCTTTGTTAATTTTCATGCTTAATTTTTCACCTGAGTGGAGCATTAATTAACTAAAAAAAACTTTAAGATGTCAATGTAATCTTCATAGGTACATAGATCTTTTTGAGGATGAATGTTGTGCGAAAGAATGATAACTCTACCCTTTATAATTTTTGAGTTATTGTCATTTGTTATTTTCATACTTTTTGTGCGGAGAATATCTAAAAAAGTGTTAGAGGTAACAACTTGAAACTTCATAGGTGGATAGCTCTTTTTGATGAGAAGTGCAGCACACTAGAATGATAACTAACCGTGCATTATTTTTCAGTTATTGCCCTTTGTTATTTTTCATACTTAATTTTGTCCAGCGTGTAACTACAAAAGCCTTTGAGATATGTACATGAACCTTCAAAGGTGGATAGATCTCACTCAGGAGGTATGCAGTGCAAAGGAGTGATAACTCTACCCTTCATAATTTTTAGTTATTGCCCTTTGTTATTTTTCATACTAATTTTTTCACCTGAGTGGAGCATATCTTTGAAAAAGCCGGTGCTAGGGGGCGTGGACGGTAACTTGCACTTTCCAGTACCGTCCATGAACAGGCTCAATCAAACCGAGCCTGCAACATTTTCAATTTTGTTGTGTTGGACTTTCTTTAGGGATTCTGTTTTTCTCTATTTTATTGTCACATCCGTGTTATTTGTGCCGTGTGGCGGCTGTAAAAAGTCTCCCCGTACATTTAATCAATGATGTTATATTTTCGATCCTTGAAGATCGTTCAGCACGACATTATTGTTGTGTATGCATGTTATGTGGTACTTTTAATTTCTTCTTTTCGGCCATTTTCAACTTGGGTGGTTCCAGTATTCCTACTTGAATACTGTATAATCACCCTTAGGATAGGTTGCCTGCTTTTTTAAATTTGTCTTTTGACGTCCTATCTGTGATATGCAGGCTTCATAACCTCAGATCCCCTCTCTAAATTCCATTTTATTTAGTTCCGCCCATTGTTTTCTCGTTTAGGGCAAAAACATTCTTTTACTTGGGGACCATACGCCGCTTTTCATGGAATGGCACTCCTGTGTCACATTGAAGGTTCCATGATAACCGCCGTATGAACACATCTGCGGATGTTTCTAAATTCAAATTTTTACCATTTTCGTGTTAAATGTTGAATTCTGCTTAAGCCGGTGCTAGGGGGCGTGGACGGTAACTTGCACTTTCCAGTACCGTCCATGAACAGGCTCAATCAAACCGAGCCTGCAACATTTTCAATTTTGTTGTGTTGGACTTTCTTTAGGGATTCTGTTTTTCTCTATTTTGAAATGTCAACATGAAACTTCATACGTGGATAGATCTTTTTGAGGAGGAATGTTGTGCGAAAGAATGATAACTCTATCCTTTATAATGTTTGAGTTATTGCCATTTGTTATTTTTCAAACTTTTTGTCCGGAGCTTATCTAAAAAAAAAAGTGTTAGAGGTAACATCTTGAAACTTCATAGGTGGATAGATCTTATTGGGGAGCATTGCAGCACACTAGAATGATAACCTACCGTCCATTGTTTTTTCAGTTATTGCACTTTGTTATTTTTCATACTTTATTTTTGTCAAGGGTATAACTACAAAAGCATTTGAGATATCAACATGAAACTTCATAGGTGGATAGATCTTACTCAGGAGGTATGCAGTGCAAAAGAGTGATAACTCCACCCTTCATAATTTTTGAGTTATTGCCCTTTGTTATTTTCCATACTATCTTTTTCACCTGAGTGGAGCATATCTCTGAAAGTCTTTGAAATGTCAACATGAAACTTTATACGTGGGTAGATCTTATTGGGGAGGAATGGGTTGCGCAAGAATGATACCCTTTATATTTTGTTAGTTATTGCCATTTGTTATTTTTCATACTTTTTGTCCGGAGCTTATCTCAAAAAGGTGTTAGAGGTATCAACTTGAAACTTATTAGGTGGATAGATCTCATTGAGGAGGAGTGCAGCACACAAGACATTTAACCTACCGTGCATTATTTTTCAGTTATTGCCCTTTGTTATTTTTCATACTTAATTTTGTCCAGAGCATAACTACAAAAGCCTTTGAGATATCAACATGAACCTTCATAGGTGGATAAATCTCACTCAAGAGGTATGCAGTGCACAAGAATGATAATTATTCTGCTCTACTACATAAACATGGCTTTTGTAACAAGTAACATTATGATATTTTAAAACCTTCTGAACAAGTTAACATGTCAATTCAACACAATGCTATTTGGAGATACCTTATCAATATATTTAACTGTTTTTTGTTGTTGTTTTTTTTTTGTGTGGGGGGTTGGGTTTTTTTTTTTCGCCGTGACAATCATATTGCTGCATTTCCCAGCAATTTTTTACTTGTCATTTATACCCCGGTCACATATTCACGGAATACGCCCACGGAAGAGCCACGGATTAATTCCGGCATCGTCCGTAGCTACCCGTACTGGTCAGTAGCTCTCCGTATTGTAACCGTAATCAATCGTAGTAGTCCTTGTATATCCGTAGCGATCCTTGACAATTTTTGAACATGCACAAAAATTTGCTACGGAAAAATCAACAGTAGCGTATCCCTACTAGTCCGTATTAATCCGCACTGGTCCGTACGAAAACCGTACTAAACCGTACTAGTCCGTACTGATTCGTAGTCCACCAACTTGTCAAGGATTTCCACGGTTTTGTACGGAGAACTACGTATTTGTACGGTTACCCTACGTATAAGCTACGGTTTTAATACGGATTAATACGGCATTTTCACGGAAAGCCACGATCGTAATACGTTGTACTACGGAGAGGCAAGAATTAGCACGGTCTTATACGGTTTATTGCGTTGCAACACGAAACGGTACGGAATGGTACGGTCCACCACTGTTTAGTACGGATGAATTAAGTATCATGTACTTTTTCAAGGGTATATGGTGGCATATTTCTGCCATCAGATAACCTGATAACTAACTAGTTAATTAAGAGGTTAACTAGTTACGTAACTAGTTAACCTGAAAACTAACTAGTTAATTAAGAGGTTAACTAGTTACGTAACTAGTTAACCTGATATCTAACTAGTTAATGAAGATGTTTACTAGATACGTAACTAGTTAACATGATAAATAACTAGTTAATTAAGAGATTAACTAGTTACGTAACTAGTTAACCTGATAATTAACTAGTTAATTAAGAGGTTAACTAGTTACGTAACTAGTTAACCTGATAAATAACTAGTTAATTAAGAGATTAACTAGTTACGTAACTAGTTAACCTGATAACTAACTAGTTAATTAAGAGGTTAACTAGTTACGTAACTAGTTAACCTCTTAATTAACTAGTTAGTTATATGGTTATCTGGTGGCAGAAATATGCCACCATAAGGGTATAAATACTACCCTCTTGTTAAAAACAGACATATTTGCGGAAACATTTAATAAATGATAATTGCCATTTACTGGCTGCAACTTTATATTGAAATGGCTCAGAATGCGGAGGCAGTGGTCGAGCTGCTTGATGACATACATAGAAGTAAATTTATATTAATATCGTACTACAATTCATAAGTAATAGAATTACATTAATGTTACATATTTTACAAACATTGGATCGTGAAATTGGAGTAAATATGTACATAAAACGAAGTGTCTCATAAGCCTCGGAGGCTGGCCCTTGAGTGATAATAAGATTAATTAACAAGCTTTTTACATATTTTTAAAACATAAACATCACGATAATTAATGTAATTGTAAGATGAACAGCAAATCTTAAAATTAAAAGAGAAGCAGTATTGATCAACATTTTTCATTAATGATTACTAGTCCATATCTAATCAGGTAAGAGAAGACAGACGAGATGGTGGACTAGAGATGGGCTTTTACGAAGACCGCTTCAAGTTTAGTATGAGGCTCTCATGCAACTTGTTGAGGATCCAGCGTCCTTCAAGAAATTCACTTTAATCGGACCTGATGTGTCTCAGGGGTCGGACGCGATTAGGCCGAGTCCTCTCCGCCAAAATCATTGAACTCTGCATGTTCTTTTCTTTCGAGGCATTTTAAAAATGAGCAAGCAAGAGGTTGTGGACGGATGTATTAGGTCCGTATAGATCCGTGGCAATTCGTTCTTCTCCGTATCAATACGTTCTTCTCCGTATCAGACCGTACTTATTCGTACTAACCCGTGCTTATACCGTAGCAGACCGTAGTGTATCCGTAGTGCGTCCGTCCTGATTCGTGTCGCTCCGTATCAAACCGTGTCGGTCCGTAACAATCCGTGTCTCTCCGGGGGCTTTTGGTGGTAAATCCGTCAGACTCCGTACTCATACCGTTGTGTGTCCGTACTGGAACCGTAGCGGACTACGAAATTTCACATTTCCGTAGTAATCCGTGAACGATTAGACCGTAGCTCTTCCGTGGCATTATCCGTGAATATGTGACCGGGGCATTAATGATAAACCTGTCCGTGCTCTGTCCTGTTTTTGTTTGGGGTCCGCCTGGGCTCCTTGCCTTTGGTTCTTGTTGCCGGGTCATATGGGGGTTGCGTTCATTGAACGCCGCCTTTCCTTGTTGATCTTGTTTATCATATTCTCTTTCTTAAACTTTGGTAATCAAGGAAAGGTGGTATTTAGGGGGCGTGGGCGGTAGCTTGCACTTTCAAGTACCGTCCATGAACAGGCTCAGTCAAACCGAGCCTGCAACATTTTCAATTTTGTCGTGTTTGGCTTTCTTTAGGGATTCTGTATTTATCTATTTTATTCACTGAATGTACCTGTCACAAATATCAGCGGTAAGGGCCTAACGCAGAGCACGAACATAATCAATAGGAAATAATAGTAACCGACAAGGAAATATAATAAAATTGATTGATTTGAAGACTCACAAAGCATAAGGCACTTAAACTTGATCATACTGCTAAGCAGTTAGTCAATTTATAATATTGCATTAAGGTGTAACTGAAGCCTGAGATTTGCACTAAAAGATGTGAGTAAAAAGGAAGCAATTGTGCGTTCGCGTCAATATATACAGGGATATAAATATGTTTGGTTTAACGGCCAACGAACACATTGGGTCAAATGGCGAAAATACGAATCCCTAAAGAAAGTCCGAAACAGAAAAAATGAAAATATGCACGCTCTGATTTAGCCTATTCATGGACGGCACTGTATAGTGCGAACTACCGTCCATCCCTCTTTGCGCGGCTAAAGCAACATTCAACATGTAAATAGCATAATAATATAACAACATAGTTGAAGATGTGAAAATCGAAGTCTATTATGAATGAGAGTACGAAAGGAAAATACATAAGGATCATTACTTATCCGCGGAGACACTAAAATAGATAAATACAGAATCCCTAAAGAAAGCCCAACACGGCAAAATTGAAAATGTTGCAGGCTCGGGTTGATTGAGCCTGTTCATGGACGGTACTGGAAAGTGCAAGTTACCGTCCACGCCCCCAGCACCGGCTTAAGCAGAATTCAACATTTAAACATGAAATGGTAAAATTTAGAATTTAGAAACATCCGCAGATGTGTTCACCGTCACCTGACCCACCATGCACAGCGTGCTCAACACAGACTCATCGATCTTCAAAATTCTAGAAACAAAGTGATCCCTCGGAAGCATTAATCAGAACAAAATAACATAAGAATTGCAGACTCGGTTTGATTGGGTCTGTACATGAGGGATAATGAATAAGTGCAACATCCCTCACGCCCCCTAGCACCGGCTTGAGCGGTACTCAATTCTCAACACTTTATAGTGTTGGCATCAATGATCCCGAAGGACCAGAAAATATAACAACACTGAAGTGAAGTACGGGGCAACTTTTTATGGATCCTCCGAGTCAAGGTCAAGCACGGAGTATAGAATGGTTATCTTAATACTAGGAGGGGCATAAGTCGGTCTTCGCGTCTTTAAAGGAGGAAAGTGTTTCCTGAAAGAGTCAGATACCTTGTTGTCTTGTCTCTTCTTTGTCCCGCTGCTAGTATCGGCGAATTCCATCTCATCGTTGTCATCATAATCACCATCATCGTCATCATCAACATCCTCACACTCATCATGCTCTTCATTCATTTCCAGCTCATTCCTCACGTGTTGTCGATTCTTTTCCTGTCACAAAGCTGAAAACATTTGAGTAAAATAGTAACAATCAAATGAAAAAACTTTTATGTATAATAACGACGAGAGGCCATCAGATCCTGGATATTTTGTATAGTCCATTTTTTTTTAAAGTATTTAAAATTTCAGAATTTCCTATAGGTTTGCTAAGTACAGAGTTATCTATAGTTCTGACTTGTGAATCATACCGCCGTATGAACACATCTGCGGATGTTTCTATATTCAAAATTTTACTATTTCATGTTTAAATAGATAAATACAGAATCCCTAAAGAAAGCCCAACACGGCAAAATTGAAAATGTTGCAGGCTCGGTTTGATTGAGCCTGTTCATGGACGGTACTGGAAAGTGCAAGTTACCGTCCACGCCCCCTAGCACCGGCTTAAGCAGAATTCAACATTTAACATGAACTGGTAAAATTTAGAATTTTGAAACATCCGCAGATGTGTTCATATGGCGGTTATCATGGAACCTTCAATGTGACACGGTAGTGCCATTCCATGAAAAGCGGCATATGGTCCCCAAGTAAAAAAATGCGTGTGCCCTAAACGAGAAAACAATGGGCGGAACTAAATAAAATGGAATTTTGAAAGGGGATCTGAGGTTATGAAGCCTGCGTATCACAGATAAGACGTCAAAAGACAAATTTAAAAAGCAGGCAACATATCCTAAGGGTGATTCAACATTATTCAAGTAGGAATATTGGAACCACCCAACTAGAAAGTGCCAAAAAGTTGAAACTAAAAATACCACAAGCACAACAATAATGTCGTGCTGAACGATCTTCAAGGATCGAAAATATAACATCATTATGTTGAATTCTGCTTAAGCCGGTGCTAGGGGGCGTGGACGGTAACTTGCACTTTTCATTACCGTCCATGAACAGGCTCAATCAAACCGAGCCTGCAACATTTTCAATTTTGCCGTGTTGGGCTTTCTTTAGGGATTCTGTATTTATCTATTTTGTGGCAAATTGTTTAAAAAAATTGGAGGATAATTTAGAATTAACTGGTTCTTCAGTGTATAAATTCTTTGTAAAAATTCTTAAAACTTTCTAAAATATCTAATGATGAACTTTTAATTTCGTCATTATCATTAATTTCATTAATCGTTTTGTCAGAACCTTTTAAATGTTCAAAATTACAAAATTATTTAGATGGATTTTCATTGCTATCAATTAACTGTGTTTTACTTCTAATAATTTGACCTTTTGAATATCTATTTTCTAAAAGTTTAAGTTTAGATAAAATCTCTTCTTTTCCGTGTAAATCAGTTGTGTTTTGATATTGAGATCTAAGTTTATTTATTTCTGAAAATGTTTCTTTATCTTTACTTTTACTATAATCTATACAAAAATCTTTAATTAATAATTTCATTTTATCCCACCACTCTAAAGTATAACATTCAGTTCTTGAAATAATTTGCCAATAAAATTCGAAATTCTATATAAAAGTTTCATCATCTAAAATACTGTTATTTAATTTCCAATATGATTTGCCAAAAGTTATTGTTTCATTTTAAGTTTAAGTAATACACAATCATGATCAGAAAAATAACAAGGTAAAATGTCACACGTTAATATTAAGTCTTTTAAATTACGGGGTATATAAATTCGATCTGGTCTAAAACCTATTAGATTATTTTTATTGTTGTAACACCAAGTGACTGATCTCTTTTTAGGATTAATAAAACGAAAATAATCTATAAGTTTGAATTTACTAGTGATTTGAGAAAATAATTTAGAACCAGAAGTGCCACGTTCAAGATTAACATTTGCATCGAAAACAAAATTATAATCCTCTTAAAGCAATAAGTTGTAAGAAGTGACAAAATTTGGAAAAATAAAATAGTTTCGAAAAATTCATTACGTTCTGTATCTAAAACAGGTGCATAAATATTACAAATACGAAATTTATTATCATTTAGTTGGCAGTCAGCATGGATAAATCTGTCGTCAAAATCTGCTTGATAACTATAAAGTTTCATATCGGCATTCATAAAAATAATAGCAACACCACATCTGTTGCTTTTGAACAAAACTCCATAGAATTTTATTCTCTAAGTTTAACTTTTTTCGATAGATTTGGATAAATTAAAATTATCAACATGAGTTTCTTGTAAACAAAGGACATCTATATTACTTTAAGAAAGAAACATTTTAAGATTATTTACTTTATCATTGGAACGTAATCCATTTATGTTCAAGGTGTATAAATTTAAGTCAGTCATTGTGACCCGCCCAGCACACCGTGCCCAACAACGGACTCGTCGATCACCAAAGGTGTATCCTCTGAGTCCAGGTCAAGCACAGTGAAACGATTGGTCTGCTTGATACCAAGGCCTAAGCCGGTCTTCGGGTTTTCAACGGAGGAAAATGTTTCCTAAAGGAATCTGTTACCTCCTGATCTTGGCTTCTCTTTGTCCCTCTGCTTTTGTCAACTGATTCATCCATCTCATCGTCATCATCATCATCACCGTCATCATCACCATCATCGTTCTTGTCATCCATAATTTCTTGATCTTTCTTCTTTTTAGCTTCTTCTTCGTGTTTTTTCTATCTTCTTCTATAATCTGTAACTCTACCTCCGCTTTTATTTTCTGTTCCTTCTAATTCGAATCTGAAAAACTCTTCTGAATCCTATAGTAATTATCTGATAAAACCTTAGGTGTGTTAGAGCAGTTGGACCTGTAGTGGCCAATTTGCATACATTTGAGGCAATTTACTCCTTTCGATGTCGGACACCTCCATTTTGACTAGACGTACCCCTGACTTGAAAGTCCCAGATCCAACCTTCATCTCGTCATATTCAACAGCTAAGACTTTCCCGAAAGGTCGGAAAATAGCCTCAACTGTTGAATTGGGAGTAAAAACGGGTAGCCAGTGTACACGTATATTAATTACTTGTGAATTTCCCTTCAGCAACAAAATGTGTTTCTGTTAAACCATTAGAAGTTAATCTGTATTAATTCCATTAAGGAAAGGAGAGTTAAACACGACACTCGCCTCCTTATCACCTTGGCCACGAGAAAACAGCTCTACAGCATTTGGCGGGATCCCTAAAATGTGCAGGCACACCACCGCATCATTCATAGTCGCGCTTCCATACGCCGAGGCATTTTGAAGTTTGAGAGTACGCTTTAAAACATCGTGGTCAAAAACACCAGTTATCAAAGCAGGGCAGTCAACTATGATGTCCATCTTCAAAGTATGTTTACTGCAAAAGTAACAGATACTACGGTAGCTTCTGTACCAGGTAAGTATGCCTCAACTCCGAAAATGAAACATTTTATTTCACTTAATTACAACAGTCTCCCGGTTAGCAGTTCAGATGTACTCCGCCCTTGTGTGCAATTCTCACAACACGAGCTAAACGCCCAACATCAGTAAAAAGAATCGCCAGTCATAGGCTGTATGTATTCTTAAAACTAATATATGACCGCTACAATAACGGTAATCTCCCGCTCCTTTTAAACTGAATTCCGAATTCGAGCTACCATCCGACGTACGGAAAACATAATCAGTACATTCAAATCGCCTTTTCTTACCTTATTTCGTAATGTCAGTCAGGCTGCACTTATAGTGGAAGCGGCGATGTGACCACCATAGAGCTGATGCTACTGATGTTACGTCTTTTACGTCATTTCCTGTACACGTTGACGTTATTATATAATATGGCTTGTGCCTGCATCATAACCCGTGCCTCGTTCCGTCCACTTCGTGCCTAGAAATAGTCAAAGTTTCGCAACATTACATAGCTTGTTCCGTTTCTATACTAGCTGGAAAAAATGTTTACTCAATAATTTTTACTTAACTAAAATACAACAAAAAATAACAAATACACACACTACCCCGCCCGTATTATCTCTGTCCGCGAATATTTCTTGTTTTCTTCTATTTTTTCGGGCATTTATCGCTCACATACAGTAATATGACAGATAGAAAATCATAAAACTTCATCCAACACGGGGAAAAAATGAAAAAGAAGAAAAAAATTCAAAAGTCTACTGCACCCAATATTCCCAGGCGGTCACCCATCCAAGTACTAACCGGGCTCGACGTTGCTCATCTTCGGTGATCGGACGAGAATCGGTGTTTTCAACGCGATATGGCCGTAGACATTAGAAAGTAATTATTTACAGCTTATATACGAGAATTTCGCTGATACTATGATGCACTTCCGGTTTTCCGTTTAAAATATTTAAAAATCGGACACATTCAAATATTTATACAGTACTATCCTCTATGCTCATATATGGAACTATCCCTTATTTTTGTAGAATTATTTCCCGGCCAAGACAAAATTCGCATTTACATATATACGGTGCATACTTTTCTCACCATGCATTAGTAATTACCAAGATATTCCACATAAATGTACACCCGTACACACGAGCAATAGACCAACTCACATACGATTCCTTGACAACGGTCGAATAATCACTGTTACGGTGTGCCAGTGCAGTACAGATAGCATTAAATTAAATTGTGTTTGAGAATTTTCTTTCTTTCTTTTTAAAGGCACAGTTTGCCTCCAAAGATCAATAGAATCTACTTTTTTCATTCAATACTTTAAAAACTGTAACGAGATACCAAACATGAGAAGATGTTGAGAAATAAAATCGCTGAGCCTTTAATTCCGCGAGCTTGATTTGATGTTTCAATTAGACAGGGGTTAGCGCGAACGCAGACCCCCACACAAATAAATTGCGTACCCGAGTTACCCACATTAGGGGTAATCGAAGGCTTCAACCCAACCGAAGTGCAATGGAAGGGTCTCTTCCTGGACGCACTTTTTTCTTTTTCATAAATTTATTCAGTATATTTACAAGTAAAAATCCTACTGTATAGCAGTAGGACCCGGTTTTAAAAGAAAACTTAACAAATAATTATACACATATATATGAATTTTAACAACAAACATCAATTAACAACACACGTCATACCGGGCATGATTGTTATCCACAATGCCACGCAATGCGTGCCATTTTAGTGACCAAACATGAACGGAATACCTTAACAAAATATATACATTAAAACACCTATCACTAAAACACGTATCACTCCCATGCATGCCTGATGTTCACAATCATTAGCTACGCGAATTCTTGCGAACAAAACAAACATGCATGAGAGATCTCAAAATAAACATGAATAAGAAATGATGGCAATGGGTATGTTATTTTATATAGTCCAATATCACTTTTATTACTGTATTATGTATATTTTATTTGACAATTATCACAATATAAAATATTCAAAATTAATAAATAAGACGTGTGTATTTTTATGCCACCGCAGCATCTGCGATGCGGTGGCATATAGCGATTCACCTGTGTGTGTGTGTGTGTGTGTGTGTGTGTGTGTGTGTGTGTTTGTTTGTTTGTTTGTTTGTGTGTGTGTGTGTGTTATATAGATTATATAGTGAACTTAAAAAATCTTCTTGTGAAAAACCACTAGTCCAATTTCAACCAAACTTGGCAGGATTGATCCTTGGGTAAAGGGCTTCCAAAGTTGTTCAAAGAATTCAATTCCATGCAGAAATCTGGTTGCCATGGCAACCAAAAGGAATTATAAGAATAAATTTAAAAAATCTTCTTGTAAAGACCCAAAAGGCCTAGAGCTTAGATATTTTGCATAAGGCATTGTCTGGTAGACCTCTACCAATATTGTTCAAATTATAGCCCTGGGGTCAAAATCGGCCCCGCCCCGGGGGTCATTGATTTTCACTATATGTACATATAGTAAAAATTTAAAATACCTTCTTGTAAAAGACCCAAAGGCCTAGAGCTAAGATATTTTGCATAAGGCATTGTCTGATAGACCTCTACCCAGATTGTTCAATTATAGCCCTGGGGTCAAAATCGGCCCGGCCCCGGGGTCATTGATTTTCCTCATATTTACATAGTAAAAACTTGTAGTAAAAATTAAAAAAAAAATTTCTTCTAGCAATTGACAAACGCTAGAGGTTAGATACTTTGCATGAAACATTGTGAAGTGAACCTCTAGCAAGAATGTTCAAATAATAGCCCTGGGGTCAAAATTCCCCCGCCCGGGGTCATTGATTTTCAATATATACATATAGTAAAAAATAAAAAAAATCTTATTGTCTGAAGGAAGAAGGCTTAGAGCTTTAATATTTGTTAAATGATATCATCTATAGGTACTCTACCAAAGTTGTTCAAATTTTGCCTCTAGTGTCAAAAATAAAAGTGAACTTTGATATCAGCTGACCTAGATTTTGACAAAGTGTATTACATGTTGTCCTTTGATGCAGTCATGAAATTTTAGGCTGTGTGAAATATGACCTTCACCACCAAATTCACTAGACTCGAGTGCATTGATATATTCCTACTCTGATCTTTTGTTGAGTTAACAATAGATTTAACCACTAATCTGATAATAAGAATTAGATATGCATTATGACAATCTTCAATTGTATAGAAACAAAAAAATCTGTTCCTACACTACTATTTAGTGTTGTATTATTGCGGTGGCATAGCATTTTTCTCAAATGCAATCTTGTTATGAATAGAAATAAGAGAAACCGGGTTTACAATGTGTGTTAGTAGTATTTATGTAAGATAAAGTTTTGGATATTATACATTCTGTATTTAATATATTATGAGATAAATTTGGATCACGTTTTGTTTAATGTGAAGAAAAATAAATTTTGGTACAGTAGAAGATAAAAAGGTGAGAAAAAAAATAGAAATTCTTCACAAAGCAAAGAACGGAAGGCAAGAACCCCCAGATCGAGCAACCCCAATATTCCGGGTGGGTAAAGTCCACAATCTCGGGGTGGCGCGAAATGGGCCCTACGCCACCAATAGGTGTGAGACTCAGACGGGCCTCGGCGAATGACACCCCAAGCCGACTGTCTCGAAGCCTGAGAAAAACAGCCGACTTGAGGAATCACCGCCGAACCCCGTCCGACAAAAACGTGATATATGTAAAAAATGAAATCACTATAAAATTTTGAATATTAAAATAACTTTATCTTGAAAAAGGCAAGGTTAGGGGGAAAAAAATATGCTCCCAAACCCGCATGAATGAAACACACATACCTGTTTGTTTGTTTCATTTTACGCCTTTTCCCCAACAGTATTTCAGTCATATAGGCGGGTAGTTACCTAACCATCGTTCCTGGAGAGTAACACCAGTACTAGACTACTTTTCTCCGCGCTAAACTACCAAAGCATCTCCCGGGGATCGAACCCACGCCAGAGAGGTAACTGGATGAGAAGTCATCGACTCTAACCCCTCGACACATACCTGAAAATATACAAAGAAAAATACTTTAAATGAAACATGTATATATAATAATGAAGGAAATGATTGATATGAGGTAATGGTCCCAAACTGGGTAATATATACAATGAAAGTGAGTGATATGAGAATGATAATATATTGAAAATAAATGAATGAAATAATGATCCCTAGACTGGGTTACATATTATAATGATTTATGAAATAAACTATAAATGTTTTTATACGAAACAGGTATGTGCTATGATGAGAAGTTATATTTAAAAATAAAAGTAATAATACAAGACGAAAATGGAATGTTTTGGGAAAACCGTATGAGACAGACCAAGCAAAAGTGTGCAAACTGGGCCGATTTGTCCCACACAGCTCCCCACAAACAAAATAAAAGAAAATACTTTATGTAAATATAATATACAGACATATACATAGTTCCCACCCCTTTCCAGGATGACACCACCATCTCGGAGGAGTAAATAACACCAAAGAGACAAACTGTCCTCATCCTGAAAAGAAAAGAAAACAACAACAGCAGACCGAGTATACCCGAAAAATATACGAAATTAGAACTTTAATGAACTTGGAGATTGATGAGAAAAATATGTAAACTGCATAAGACAGACTGACTTTAGCATGCAAGCTGGGCCAATCTATCTTATACAATTCAACAGAAAAAGATTCCATTTATCATACCTTGAGATTTAATTTTTAATATAGAAATCAATGAAAGACATAACATTGAAAGAAGATCATTACTATTTAAGGTTACGAATCCATGTTGGGCCCAAACATTTAAAAATTTAAGTGAATTTAAATGTTTATAATCTAAATATATTCTGTTTCTTAAATAAATGAAAAATTGTTCTAAAAGTGATCTTATCGAAATTTTCTTATTATGATGTTTAGCATTGAAACGTCTAGACAAAATTAAATACCTAGACAATGATAAAAAAAATAAACATGTATATTTTATGTCATTACTAACTTTTGGTAAATCGAAAAACCTAAAAAAAAATTCACTGAACACTTCTTATCACTTATGATATGTAATAAAAATATAATTATACTATTAAAGGGCTTATAATAAGAACATTCAATAAATAAATAAGAGACAATTTCAATATCGTTGCAAAAATAACATGATTTTTTCTTAGAAATTCGTTTACAATATACAAAATAATCAACATATACGACATCGTGTACTAATCTATAACATATATTCTTATGGATCGGATCAATTGCACTTGAAAAAATATTTGTGGAAATAAATTAACACACTTAACTTTATAATCTGTGTCTAATAAGTAAATATAATAAATCTTTGAAGGTGAACCAACAAATTTGTAATCTGGTATTTTATCAATTAGAACTTTAAAGGCTGAAAGACATTGTTTATAAAAAGGTGGAATAAATTACAGAGTTACTGTCAGGGGAAAAAAAACTGTGTAGGGAAGAGCCAAAGGTCAAGGTTAGCGTATATTTCAGTAAAAATACGAAAATTCAATATGTATTCAAGTAAAACGGCAGTTATTATTGTACCTATATATTTAAGCAGTCGATATTGGAAAAACAAGATAAAAGATTTATCGGATAGATAAACACGAAAACTGTGAAGAGACTTTGTATTGTCCAACAACATTGACTTGGCACTCTTGCATTTGACCCCATAGTCGGTAAATTCCGTAAACGTTATTATCTACTTGTAAATCGATATGAATGTATATAACCAGTTGTAAAATGGTCTAAATTATAAATCCCTCTTAGCACAGTACAGTCGTTAAGGGCTTCACATCAAAAATATTGACGTACACTCGTAGGTTCGAATCCTGGTTCAGCTACTTTTATATTTTTTTCTTTTCTTATTCTAAAATTGCCATTTCTCTCTTAACTCGTGCAAAACGTTGGATTTTTTCTGTGTTCTATCTGTGTAGTGTAGTATATTTAAGTTGTATTATTATGTTCTTTTTATTAATTAAAGATAATGTAATGAAATAAAAAATAAAATTGTATAAAAAATACTACTTAAACAATATCTTAAAAACCAGATATAGTAAAACTATTTCAAATTAATTCTTGCAAGTAAATCTCAAAATAAAATTTTAAAAAATGCATGTCCTCATAACGTGGTGTTGGTAAGGTATCGAACCAGGGAACTTCGGATCAGTAGTCAGGCATCTATACCAATACACCACAACTCATTGACTTGTGAAGTTAACAAAATATCGATATATTTGTTAGATACCACTGTTTATCACCTGACCTTTACGGAAATTATTGAAGTGCCAGGTCAATATTGTTGGACAATATAAAGTTTATCGAGTTTTGCATGACTGAACATACGACAAGAATAATGGCATGAAAACAATTTTGTTAAAATAACAATTAGACGGATAATTAGATGTATTGTACTTAAATAAGAAAACAGCATTATGAGCAGAAAAATAATAGGTAATCCTCGTCGTCGAACACCGAGAAAGGGTTAGAAACCGAAATGCCGGGGGAGTCTTGGACGGTCTCCTGGCCTTTAGTGGGGGAAAGTTTTTATGGAAAGAATCCTGAAACTCACCATCAGTGGAGTCTTCTTTTCTTCCCTCTTATGTCCGACTGTTGTTGTTGTTGTTGTTCGTCATTCGTGTCATTCATCACATCAACATCATTCATCTCATCATCTGTTCCATCATCATTCCCCGTCTCATTTTCTTTCTCGCCCTCCGTCTTGTCTTCATTACTTTGATATTTTTCAGGCTCCTCTTGGTCATTACTCGTTTCAACAGGGAGATCCGTCGGCCTGTTTCTAAAAATGCTAAGACACATTTTTTTTTATATGACCAATCTTTTGACATAAGAGGCATAAAGATGGCCTGTCGCCACCTGTTATAAGGCAAGCATTGCCACAGTCAAATTCTACTAAATGAGAGAAATCCCGACGATGAATTTCAGTAACTTCAGCAGTTACAGTGAATATCCCGTTTTTGATCTTCTCATTATTCTGGCCATAATGGCTAAAATCATGTTTAACTTCGAGTATGTGCCCGTAATCTTCAAAATAGATTTAACACTGTCTAGTGACAATTAAGCAGGTAGCAAGTGTACCCTGTAATGAACTAATTGTTTATTCAGAGCAACAATATTTCAGGTTTTGTTTCCAACAACGTAAGAAGAAGAGCTTCTTACCTTCTCAACGTCATCCTTATTTGACAAAATGAGTAGAACGCCATCTCTGTTATCCTTCCCTTTCTGCAGGGCGGTAACTCTAGAAGGGGGGATTTCCAATTTCGCCAAGAGGTTACATACGTCGGCAATTGAAGTAAACCCGGAACTGTACACTTTAATCGCATTCTCTATGTCTGTAGGATTGAAGAAATCTGTCTTCAATGACGGCTTCTTGACAATAACTGGCATTCTGAAAATATATACTGATCAAAACGATTAGTACACGAAATACAAATTACCTATCACGGTAGCCTCTGTACCAGGTAAGTATGCCTCAACTCCGACAATGAAACATTTTATTTCACTTAATTACAGCAGTCTCCCGGTTAGCAGTTCAGATGTACTCCGCCGCTGTGTGCAATTCTCACAACACGAGCCAAACGCCCAACATCAGTAAAAAGAATCGCCAGTCATAGGCATTACGTATTCTTAAAATTAATATATGACCGCTACAATAACGGTCATCTCCCGCTCCTTTTTTAACTGAATTCCGAATTCGAGCTACCATCCGATGTTTTCCGTACGTTGAACCGACATTTTATTAGCTTCTTGTGATTTAAATCGCCTTTTCTTACCTTATTTCGTAATGTCAGTCAGGCTGCACTTATAGTGGAAGCGGCGACGTGACCCCCATGGAGCTTATGCTACTGACGTTACGTCGTTTACGTCATTTCCTGTACACGTTGACGTTATTATATAATAAGGCTTGTGCCAGCATCATATCCCGTGCCTCGTTCCGTCCACTTCGTGCCTAGAAATAGTCAAAGTTTCGCAACATTACATAGCTTGTTCCGGTTGTATACTAGCTGGGAAAAAATGTTTCCTCAATAATTTTTACTTAACTAAAATACAACAAAAAATAACAAATACACACACTACCCCGCCTGTATTATCTCTGTCCGCGAATATTTCTTGTTTTCTTCTATTTTTTCGGGCATTTATCGCTCACATACAATAATATGACAGATAGAAAATCATAAAACTTCATCTAACACGGGGAAAAAAATTGAAAAAAGAAGAAAAAAATTCAAAAGTCTACTGCACCCGGTATTCCCAGGCGGTCACCCATCCAAGTACTAACCGGGCTCGACGTTGCTTAACTTCGGTGATCGGACGAGAACCGGTGTTTTCAACGTGATATGGCCGTAGACATTAGAAAGTAATTCTTTACAGCTTAAAAGTACGAGAATTTCGCTGGTACTATCATGTACTTCCGGTTTTCCTTTTAAAATATTTAAAATAGATAAATACAGAATCCCTAAAGAAAGCCCAACACGGCAAAATTGAAAATGTTGCAGGCTCGGTTTGATTGAGCCTGTTCATGGACGGTGCTGGAAAGTGCAAGTTACCGTCCACGCCCCCTAGCACCGGCTTAAGCAGAATTCAACATTTAAACGTGAAATAGTAAAATTTTGAATTTAGAAACATCCGCAGATGTGTTCATACGGCGGTTATCATGGAACCTTCAATGTGACACTTCCGTGCCATTCCATGAAAAGCGGCGTATGGTCCCCAAGTAATAAAAAGCGTGTGCCCTAAACGAGAAAACAATGGGCGGAACTAAATAAAATGGAATTTTGATAGGGGATCAGAGGTTATGAAGCCTGCGTATCACAGATAAGACGTCAAAAGACAAATTTAAAAATCAGGCAACATATCCTTAGGGTGATTCAACATTATTCAAGTAGGAATATTGGAACCACCCAACTAGAAAATGCCGAAAAGTTGAAACTTAAAATACCACAAGCACAACAATAATGTCGTGCTGAACGATCTTCAAGGATCGAAAATATAACATCATTGATTAAATGTACGGGGAGACTTTTTACAGCCGCCACACGGCACAAATAACACGGATGTGATCATAAAATAGATAAATACAGAATCCCTAAAGAAAGCCCAACACGGCAAAATTGCACGGCAAAAAAGTCGGACTCATTCCCTCCCCTTTCCAGGATGACACCACCATCTCGAAGGAGTAAATAAAACCAAAGAGACAAACTGCCATCATCCTGAAAAGAGAAGAATACAAAAACAGCAGACAGAGTATACACGAAAAAATATACGAAATGAGATCCATAATGAACTTGGAAAATTTTCAATTTTGCCGTGTTAGGAAGTAGTATATGGGTCACTTGAACGTCAAGACTGCACACGTGCGGCAGCAAGACTGTACACGTGCGGCGGCCATCTTGTTTACCCATATATAGTAATATATTTGCATACAATGCGAATATTGGTACATGTACGGCGGTTATTTTATTGACTTATTTTCCAATCTTTCTCAAATCGCAAACAAATGACTCCAAAATGTACAACCAATTAAAGCGCATACAGAAATTGACCAATTAGGAGAGACCTTGTTGTATATAAGACAGTGAGACACTAGCTCTGATAATTAGAGTTTTGATACTCGACCAATAAACATGACTAGCTTCAGATGCAAGTTCAGTATCGGTAATCAGAGATATGTTCAAGTTAATGAATGGAAAGGCGAGCTTAGAGTCGATATTAGAGAATGGCGGGATGACAAACCCACGAAAAAGGGCATTAGCTTAACATTAATGCGATGGAAAAACTTGGTAGATCAGTTACAATATGCGGACCAGGCTTTACAAAACAAGTTAAGCTACTGGAGTCACGTTGGAGGAAATGTTTACTGTAATATCACCGACAACAGCGTATGTGTAGACATTAGACAGTACTGGAAGCCAGAACAGGAATTAGTACCAACTAAAAAGGGTATATGTTTAAGACCGAAAGAGTATTCCTGTTTAAAGGAACTGGTTCCACAGATAGGAAAAGTGTTACCTGAACTGGATGCAGTGGTGCCCTGCTATCTACAAAGTGATCACATGAACCAGATTGGAGCTCTACAATGCCCGGAGTGCAACCCCAATGATTGTGATAAAATCGCCTGACTATAAATAGCAATGACAAAAGGTCTATAAATAGATCAATAACCTTATTCTAAAAATAACATCCAATTAGAAATCAAATTGTGTGTATATAAATGAATACCCCAAGAAGCTTTGACATAAACAAGATGAACGGTACTGACTGCACACCCCTCAACAAAAATATGGAATATTATGATAACAGACTGAAGACGTTTGAAACCTATCCGAAACAACTGTTACCAGATAAATACCAGCTGGCAAGTGCGGGGCTGTTTTACAGTGGGAAGTCGGACGTGTGTGAATGTTTTAGATGTCACGTGAAATTGAGTGCTTGGGAAAGGTCGGACTGTGCAATGAGAGAACATTATAAGTGGTCTCCAAACTGCGAATATATAAGAATAGTTGGCGCTCCTCAACAAAAACCGACCCCAATAGGCGGATTTGGCGCGTTTGTATCAACAACTAGGCCAACACCTTGCGGCTTTGGAGGATTCAGTTCAACTACAACTGGAGCAAATTTGTTTGTCAATAATAAGGCTATCACGACCCATCAAACACATTGAATATGTTAACACTTGTCTGTATGGTTTGGATATGGCTGAGATACTATCAATTTAGACGAGAATATCGCGAAGCCGTAGAACATTTACTTGACATTTTAGAACGTTATATAGAAGAAACCAGAACACATACTTTGTACTCGACTGTATTGTAATATGTTTTGGATAAATTTGTAATAATTTTGTAAGAATGTGTATTTGTATTTGTTGATAATAAACATGTCTAACTGGAAACAATATTTGTCTTCTTTGTATTTTGACACATCCAATCCAGCGAGTTATTCAGGTGTAGAAAAATTGTACCAATATATCAAGTCTGAGGGAAAATTTAAAATTGGGAGGCATAAAATCCGAAAATGGCTTCAAAGTCAGCAGGCTTATTCCCTGACTAGAGGAGCCAGAAGGAAGTTTCCTCGATCACGCGTCGTTGTAGAAGGAATAGACAGCCAGTGGGATATGGACTTGATGGATATGGTTGACTTAGCCAAACATAATGACGGTTATAAATACGTTTTAGTGGCAATAGATATTTTCTCTCGCTTTGGCTATTGTGAGCCTATCAAAACCAAGAAAGGGGGCGATGTTGTTAATGCATTAGAGCGAATTTTAACCGGTCCTAGAAAACCAAATACGGTGAGAACAGACAAAGGTATGGAGTTTAGAAGTAAACAGGTCAATAAATATCTTCAACACATGGACATTCATCATTTTTACGCATTAAATACGGAGACAAAAGCTAATTTTGCGGAGATATGTATTAAGACGCTAAAGCATAAACTGTTTAGGTATATGATAAAAAACAGAACCCAACGTTACGTTGACGTGCTCAGGAATATTGTACTTTCATATAACTCAACTATACATAGAAGTCTCGGTGATAAACCGATAAACATTACTAAAGAGTCAGAAGGAGAAAGCAGACTTCAACAGTATTTACTTAGGACCAAAGGCAGGCAAACCAAACACAAGATCAAACACTACAGGTTTAAAGTAGGTCAGACAGTACGAGTATCGCACGTGAAAAGCGTGTTTGACAGAGAGTACTCTCAGAAGTGGACTGGCGAAATATTCAAAATTCAAAGCCGTTTCAAACGAGACAATGTATGCGTATATACCTTAAATGACTGGGCCAATGAAGAAAAAATTGATGGCACGTTTTACGAACAAGAATTGCAGGCAGTTAGTGTGGACGAAAATACAGAATACCACGTTGAAAAAATATTAAAGAAAAGGACGCGAAACAAACGAAAGGAAGTACTAGTACGTTGGTTGCATTGGCCTAAGAAATTTGACAGCTGGATCCAAGAAAAGGACCTGTTACAATACTCTTAAGTCACGTGATTATTATTGTATATAAAACAGATATACCCCCCAGAGAAATTGTCATTAATGATATTGAGATTCGAAACTTCACATCATGATAATAACCAACGTCGTGTGCAGCGCTAACTTGAGCTGTTTCATTGACTTGAGGTATTTATGCTATCGTATAGCAAACGCTCGCTATGATCCAAAAACATTTCCCGGATTGATTTGGCAACACGAAACCATTGGCGGAAATTGCTTAGTTTTCTCCAATGGTGTAATTAATTGCAACGGAAAGGCACCCAGTATTACAGAGGGACGTCAGAGACTACGTCAATATGCAAGACGTATACAGCGTCTCGGTTTCACAGTACGGCTGAAGGAGGTCAAATTGATAACAATATCCGCTAGTCACACCTTAAGTGACGCGTTAGATCTACAGTTGTTGGCCAAAGAAAGACAGGTCGTGTACGAACCCGAATTGTTTCCCTCCCTAAATTTTAAAAGAGAAGGAGTCCATTTTTGTTGTTTTTACAGCGGCAAAGTGGTAATAACTGGTGTTAAAAACCTGTCACAAATAGATGGCGTAGTTTACCCTGTACTCATTGAACTGGAACTTTACACACGTAAGAAAGAGTGAGCGCTAAGAGAAATCAACCATGAACCAGTCTCAAGTGTACCGTAAACTCAACTTTCTTCTCCAATTAAAAGATGCCACTGTATCTGCCAGAAAAAATATGATCACTAATATGACAGGGGGTCAAGTAAAGGCTATAGCGCAAGTGGCCAAAAGATTGGTGAATGGAACAATTAATCCCCCGAGAAGAGATGTTCATTTACTTGAAAGAAGACGAAATTTGCTACGATCCCTAGCTTCTGAAAATGTGTCACTGACTAGAAAGAAATCGTTGTTATTACGTTGTTACTCGTTCGTATTCGTATTGTTAAGACCGTCCTATCTTGTTGACACTATTATGGACGAAATACGAACAACTGAAAAAGCGTAAGAAGACAGTGCTAATATGTATTTGTGAAAGTAAAAAAAAAAAAAACAAAAAAAACATGTCAGAGTTTTACCTTTATCTTAGTAGTAAAGATTCTCAGGATATACGTAAGAACAATAACCCCGCAGACTTTTGTATTCAGTTCCCCAAATCGTACACCTTTGATGGACATTGGATTTGCGCTTTGACAGAAATTACTTTGACCTGTGACTTTACGCCTAAAAGTAAAAGACTGTATTTATGCTGCAACCTGATACAACAAACTTACGTAAGAAACACGCAAGTACCCGTACTTAGAAATATTGAAGTCGGTTCGAAATACAAGAAACTTCAATTTGTAGAATATAGCCACCCAGTATACGTACCAGTGACTGTGAATCATTTCAACTTTTTACATTTATATTTGAGAGACGAAGATTTAAACTCAGTTGAGTTCAATTCTAACGATCTTCATTGTGTATTACATTTCAAAAAAAGATGGGCTCCATAGAAGTTTACGATCACAAACAACAAAAATGGGTACCCTATGTACCCGACCCTGAAAAATGGTATCAACATTTCAAGGACTTGTAGGACGGGTACGTTAAAGCCGATCATAAAGGCCGTTACATTGTAGGTAGCGGAAATCAGCTTAGAAAAATGGCCGAAATGCAACAGTCACCTTCAGTAAAACTGGTTTCCCCCGTAGCACAAGCGATAGAAATAGCCAAGTCAGAGGTCAATCGTAAGAAGGTTGAAGAGGGCGAAAAGCGTAAGAAGGGGCCCCAAAAACGTAAGAAGGCATTGTTATCCGCCAACAAACCATCTAAACGACAGAGACTAAATCCAGAATTTCAATTTTAAACATGGAAGATTTTCATCAGGAAGAGCTGTCTTTGTTCGTTACACCCCCTGCAGACACGTCATTACAATCGAGAGAATGGATTACATACCGTCCAGTAAATCAAGTGACAAATGCATCCGCTCTCGAATTTAATATACCCGGTCATACATCGGCGTACTTGGATCTAAAAAGAAGCGTGCTCAACCTAAAGCTGCAAATTGTCAAAGGCGATGGAAGTGCAGTAGACCCTGACGAAGTAGTTGGTCCAATCAATTTACCATTGCACACCGTTTTTAGTCAGGTTGATGTGTCTCTCCAACAAACGCCTTTGTCGCATACCGGAATTAATTATCCCTACAAAGCGTACATTGACACGATATTACAGTCCAACGAAAATATGCAAATTAACCTACTTACCAGTCAACTCTTTTATAAAGATACCGGAGACGTTGGTACCATTGATGGTAAAACGGGAAGTAATGGTGGACTATTTTTCAGATACACACTGACTAAAGGTAGCAAAATTGTAGAAATGGAAGGACCATTACACATTGATTTGTTTCAACAGTCGAAGCTACTCATTAACGGAGTCTCTGTAGGTATAAAACTCCATCCTACCAGAGACTCATTTAGACTAATAACAGACACCGTCAATCCCGAATATCGAGTTAAAATAGTTGACGCTTATTTTAAACTATGTATTCAACGGCTAGCTAGTAGCGTACTTATAGCGCAAGAAACACTTATTCAAGACACACCAGCCGTATACCGTTACTTACGCACAGAGATCAAAACGACAGCCATTGCTTCAGGTCAATTTAGTTACAGCGCGGACGATATCTTTCAAGGATTAGTGCCCAGTAAACTAATTGTAGGTTTAGTCCCGAGTGCCGCGTTTAATGGTGATTACGGGCAGAACTCATTCAACTTTAAACATTACAACTGCAGCTTCGTAGGACTCTATGTGGATGGACAGTCTTTACCTAGCCAACCGATGCAACCTAATTATACGATCAGTATGTTGAGTGTTACAGAACATTAGCTCTCTACAGAAGCGATTTGAACATTTCAAAACAAGATTATAAGAAAGGGTACTGCTTATATGCCCTAGATATTGACCCCTACTATTCATTTAACACGAAAAGGAAGGGTCATTGTCGGCTAGAACTCAAGTTTGCAGAGGCTTTACCTGAGAGTGTCACACTGATTATGTATGCCACCTTCCCAGAAGTACTCAATATTGACAAAGCAAGGGCCGTCTACGTGAAATGAATAATTTAGAACTGGAACGTTTACTCGAAGGATACCCGGTCCAGGTGTGCGCTGCTAATCAAATCCGTAAACAAAAAGGAAAATTCGTTATCGCCAATACAGACACGAGTGATGGACCAGGGAAACATTGGGTTACCTTTTATTTTCCGAAACAAGGACCGTACGAGTTTTTTGATTCTCTCGGAAAAAAACCAAACGACTACAATGTGGGCTTTGAAACCGTATTAACGAACAAGTTTTGGATGGTGTGTGATCCTATTCAGGACACTAAATCAGATACCTGCGGACTGTATTGTGTATATTATATCATAACTAAATGTACAGGAAGGACTATAAAAGACATTGTCAAACCTTTTAATGTGTATAATAGACAATGGAATGATATATATGTTAAAAATGTTGTAAATAAACACAAACTCTGAAATTTTATTTTTTTTGTATTCATTTATTTTGTATATAGCAATAAAAATATATGAAAAAGAACATCGTTTTTGTTTTAAAATGATATCCAGTCTATTTTATTCGTTTGAGATTTTCCCGCCTTTTTAGTTGATTTCTTCCGTTCTCCCGGGGGTGGCAATGACACTTTGGTAGGCCCATCTTCCGTTACTTTTTCGAACTCTTTGGTTTTCGGTTGCATCATGCGTTGATATTTTTCGTATGGTACCAAAATAAACTTTTCCATTATGCCAATACCGGTTCCAAATACGCGAAAGTAATTTTCACCAGGGTGTAGATCACTCGAGGCTTATGTTGAATGGCTTCCCTTTTTTGTTTAAAACCGATTGATCTGTTTCCAAGTAGATGAATAATGCGTCTTTGACGTTTAAGTTGAGCTTTCTCCGAAGGTGTAAGGCGTATTTTAAAGCGCAGAATATTATAGGCAATTTGAGAAAGAGCTTTCAACTGCTGTTTAGTAATTGTACTTAACAATGCCTTTCTTTGCGCGGTTGTAGTACTTTTAATGAGATGTAAAAAATGACGTTGCTGTTGGATGAGTTCAACCATGGTTACTCTTACAAGTTTTACACTGCTTCTTACGTCAGTTTATAAACTAGGGGTTCCTCGCCGGGAAAAATATGCGTTCTTAGACGGTATTTATCTTCAGCATGTGGACTCATGTCTACCAAAAAATAACCGTGTTTTGTACTTAAGGCGTCTTCATAGGCTTTTACAAATCCTTTCGTTTTACCGGGGTAGAGCTGACGTCCCAATATTCCCACCTGAGAAACATTTCTTAAATTTTTCATCAGTACCATATACCACGTATTTAGGGCAATTGTTCTTGCATGTTTACCTCCTGGATACAAGTTTTGCGTGATAAGTATGACAGACACTTTCTTGTGGTGGCAGCCTTGTGTAAAAAGTAGCTCCATATCTTTGTTTTTCATCACTTCGTGCATAAGATCATCGATAATAATCACTTTATGTCTTTTGTCTTTGGTAAAGTCATCTATTTCTTCCGCTGAAGGCAGTCCTTGTTTACTGTAGAAATTTGGAATGCACCGTTCCATTTCATCAAATAAATCCTGATAAATACCATAACAATATAAGATGTGTGATGGCGGATCTTTAGAATACATATCTCTAACATTTTGCAAAAACTTGTACACCCATTGCGTTTTCCCGCTTCCTGTTTGTCCACTTATACACATACTGGAGCATGGTTCGAAAGGTAAAGATGACTTCATTATTATTTCTTTAGCTTAGGGCTAGGTAATGCGTATCCTATGCAACTGCTCAGTAAACTTATCCAAAGTTCTGACGAACCGTTTTGAAGGGATAAATTTATAATTGAGACGATAATTATAATGTAGACAATGATCATTTGGCAAAAGTAAACAATTTCAGCCTTTGGTACTCGTTGTCCTAATAAATGCCATTTTTCAGCGTTAGAGTCTATTTCTTCATTCGCTTTTGAAAATTGAATAAAGGCGTCCCTTTCGGGTACTTCGGAGTTGTCTTCGTTCATATTCTTACGATATATAGAATGAAATAAGCATGACTGTATATTCTTACATACTTTTATTCAATAATTTATATACATTTTTTTTAATGTGATAAAAAAACAAAAACAAAAACAAAACAGACACATACGTGACACATATTAAAAAAAAAGTAGTTACACTTTTTGAAACAGTAATGACACACAGCAGTGACACTTTTTAAATTAGCAGTGACACTTTTTGACACAGCAGTAACACTTTTTGAATTAGCAGTGACACTTTTTGACACAGCAGTAACACTTTTTGAATTAGCAGTGACACTTTTTGACACAGCAGTGACACTTTTTAAAACATACCCTATGGAAAAATACATGTAAACGGGCAAAAAACGAAAAATGCGTAACACTTTTTGAATCAGCAGTGACACTTTTTGAAATATACGTAACACTTTTTTAATCAGTAGTGACAAAAATTGAAATAACAATTACACTTTAATAACGCGTGCGACAAAAAACGAAACAATAAAAAAACAAATATTTACAATAAAAATAATTTCTTCTAATATCCATAAGGTACTGTATCATAATTGTCCAGTTTTCTACGCTTGGTATACACCATTTGATAACTTTTCTTTTCTTCCCTATTGTACAATTTTCTTTTTCTTTTATCTCTACAAATTTTACTTGGGTTTGTTATTACGATATTTGAATTTTTTTGTGGTTCTGTTACTATATCTTTCACACTTTCAAAATTGATAAGTTGACTGTTTGAATAATTTAATGTGAAACCCCTAACTTTACAAGTTTCGTTGTTTTTGTTGGTTCTATAGGCATAATTTTTAGGACCTCCAGACACAAATTCTACAATGTGCTCCCCTCCACTTAGCTCATCCGTAAGTTCACCCAAGTAATCTCCTAATGGTGGATCGTACTGTCCGGGTCGACTCACATAAATGACGCTGTCCGTATCGTAATACAGCACTCGTTTATCGAGCTTTTCGAGCACACTGTAGAGTTTAAGTCTTGCCCAGCATGTTGTAAACGTAGCTAAGTAAATGTTCGTTTTATTATCTTCGGGTTGACAGTCTTGTTTATATTGCCATTCTATTTGTATCATATCATTGGTAAGTATGTGAAAATTTAGAGGTTCTTTTGTTGGATCGGCAAACAACTGAAAGAAAAGGTTGGCCTGTACTTCGTGAAAGAACTCTGTCTGGCGCATATTTAGTCTCTGACCAAACTTGCCCCAAAAACTGTTGAGGCATAATTTAGCCAGAGCTCTCAAACCCGGGTTCTTCGAGATGTTTGCCCGACACAATAAAACTCCCTCTTTTTGTAAGTACTGAGACACGTAATCTGTCCTATCTTGTTCATTATTTATCCAGTCAGGAAAGCCGCTAGCTTCTTGTTTGAATTTTAAAAATGTGTTTATGTAATTGGCAAACAGTCCCCCTGATCCCGTTTTTGGGTCATATTGCGTCGATTTTTCCCAGTGGTATACTTCGTATATCTTTTTAATTTGATAACCTAATTTAATGGCTTTTTGAATCTCGGGACTACACCACGTACCAGTCAACTCTCTTTCTTGTTCTGAACATGCGCATGCGTGCGGATTTTCAGTATCGGCACAGGTTCTACATAGCGGAAATTTTAACTTATTATTTGACTTATATGGTAACACGGGATGGTATAATCCCCTAGGTGGTAATATTTTAACCTTAGCTATACCGAAATAATCCTTCATGTCTTTAAAATCTTTGGTTATGACGGTTGGATGTCCTTCGGGATACTGACAATACTTATTCACCCACGGATACAAGCTCGTGAAATCCACGTACCTGATTTGTTCCCGTTCTTTCGTTTTGTAATAGAGTTGACTGGCATTGGTGCGACCCCCGAAAAAACTTTCCCTCGGGTCTAACCTATCAATTAGATCTAAACTTTCGACAAATTGTTTCAGTTCAGGATTTTGACTTTTTTGTTTTTTGAATTCGTGTTCCCAAATGCAAACGTATTTCATACCTAGCTGTTCGATGTAAGCTTTCTTTTTCATCGTTAACGCGTACAGTTCATTGAACGATTGTTTGGTAAGTGGATGGCGCGTTTCTTCTCGGTTATCTGGGAAACAGACTAAACAGCCATGAAACACACATCCGTTAAACTCATATGCAGTGTTTGTTTCCTCGCAGTAACCGTCTAATTTGTAACGTGTTCCGGGTAGGGATTTTTCTCCCTTATTTAAAGCGTGTTGTATTTTGACGTTTTTTGTACACGCCATATATTCTAACCATTGTATGGACGCTTCACTATATTGATCATTATAACCAGTCGGAGGAATTTTCGCTATTGGTGTCCTTACAAACTCTGTCTCGCTGACTTTCACACCCGTGAGTTTGGTTTGTAGAATCCATTCGTTTCCGCGCAATACATAAAGCTTTCCGTCTATTAATTTTGAAGGTATCCAATTATCATTACCTTCAAATTTAACTTTCCATTCTTCTTCTAAAAATTTAGTTCTAAAAACATTCATACAGACTGAAGCTATTGTCACGGAATCGAATGGATCCACGGCCCCCACCCACTTTTGTTCTTTCTTTCCTTTTTCATTTACCACCTCTATTCTTTCACCCGTAGCGCTCATTAACAACTCTCTAAATTTCAAACACGCTTGTCTTAAAATTTGTACGTCACTCCTACAATAATCTAACATTTCTTTTCTAAAATCGAACACGTCGTCTTTTCTCTCATTCAACCACACTAGCAATTCGGCTCTCTCTTTCTCACTCATAAAATTATGACCATATTTCTGAGCATCTGGGTACGGGCCTACATAAGTTTGATTATCGCTAGTGTTAAAGTAATGGGGAAACCAACCTTTCTTTAATTGAGTCAATCCAAAAGCTTTAGGGAGGGCTGATAATTTCATAGGTAAAAAGTTGAGACTGTCAATCACTTTGATATGTAAATCTGACTCTATTGCCATATACATAATTTTGGAGCCACTGTAAATCATCTTGTCTGGTCTTAAGGATTGGTCTATTAAATACTCTAAAAGAAAATAGCCGTCGTAACCTTTCATATTATGAGCAAACACTTTGAAATATTCGTGCTGAGGGGAAAACACCCATTCACCAAATTTTTCGGCGGTATTGTCCCCTTCGAACGTGACTTCTCTGAATCCACATTTCCCAGGACACGGTCCAGGGTCTTCATTGTCGTGTAAATCAGAGTTGTCACATTCGTCGCACCGTGTACCGCATTTTTTACATAAAGATTCGGGGGTCAAGGGTTCATCGATACATTTTGGACACACAGTATGTGCTACTACAAAATTGGGACGATGAGTGGCTTTACCGCACCAAGATGATTTACAGTGTTGACATTTAGAGCAAGAGTTACATAACTCTTGTGATTGACAGTCTTTACAATTGCTTTGTCTATTTGGTACGTATCCATTTTCACACTCTAACAATTCGTCTTGGCAACATTCAAAATAAAAAAAAATGAATTTAGAATTATAATGTTCCTTGGCTGGTGTTGCTCTTAAATAACATAAATGTCCTTCCATTACATATTGTTCGCATGACGTACATAGGTATTCTCCGCACTGATGATCTTCTTTTTTCCTTCTATCGGTTCTTAATACTTTATAACAGGTAGGGCATTTCCAATATTTTTGACACTGTGATAGTCCGCTAGGTTTTCCTTTACATTTTCCTTTTTTATATACTGGTACCGTTTTATGTTGTTTCAAACATTTGTCTGATCTGCAGATCATGTTACAGTTTGGGCACTTGACTGTTATGTCTGTTTCGGGGCAATTATCCGTTTTACACACGATACAGGAGGTTTCACACTGATGATTTTCTCTGTTGTTGTAGTGTTTGAGACATTGGTCGCAGAAATATATTGCGCTAAAAAACCAGTAATATTGGTAATGGCGTGAAAGTGGTCGTCGTCCACGAGGTACAGGTAAATACATGGACGTTTGTCTTTACTAGGGCTGGTAATAAACTTGTTACCTAGTCTGGCGCTAACGACCATTACGCGCACTCCCAACACTTTATCAAACGCCTCCACATCATCTAAACTGGCGGGACGATCTAAAGGTACTCCGGCTAGTTGATTAATGGCTACCGCCAACTGTTTTTGTTCATCTCTCTTTTTATTCACTAAATGTTTATAATAACTCTCTGGCACTTGCTGATGTTCTAGTATAAGCTGTAAATTGGACTTCTTTTGACGGTTTTTAGCAATTTCTTTCCATTCTTCTAACGAACATCTATTTAATTTCGCCCAACTAACACCAATTGCTCTAGCCATGCACAGTTGGTCATTATTTTCAATGGTCACTATAGACGTTTTTAATTTTAATGAATTGTTTTTTCCTTTTAATTTGGTGATTCTTCGCCTTGCTCCTCCTTTTGGTAATTCGACAGTGCCTATAGAGATATAAAAACTATCATCGATGGATAAGTTTTGGTTGCTGTTGAGTACTTTTTCAATGATTTCCATGATTTTATTGGCGTTCAACTGGTCCAAGGGCTGAAGGGGGACTATAATGGGGTCGTGTAATCCTTGATGATGAATGACAACACGGCCAAGATCGTTCCCCGCCAAATTGTCACGGGGTTCTTCCAACACGTCTTCAAACATTTGGTGAAGACCTCGCCTTACATCCTGTAGCCGGAGGCCATAATGCTGCTCATCCACTTTCACTCGAAATGTCCGATCCACTGCTGCTTTTGTTGCGTATGTCCTTTCTGATTTTTTCCTTATCGTATACTTAAGCTCTCTCGGGTTGTCAGGTCTATAAGACGGTCCCGGTTGAGGATCATCCCCACCCCCTTCTTGTATTATTGGGGACTGGGGGCTCCACTCCCCATCTTCCACACAGGCAGTTGCCATATTATCCATTTCTTCATCAAATAATAAGGCGTTTGCTGCACCTTCAATCTCCTCTTGCTCTCTTACATTCTCCCGCTCCATATTTAAATTTTCCGTGTCTTCTTGGATCTGTAATGTACCGTCTAAACTTTCAAGTATACTTTCCAGTTCTTCATTCACAAAGTTATCTCCATATTGCGGGTTCCTTAACTGAAATAGTCGAAACCGCACCCCGGGGGAATCTTGTATCCCCCACGTTGCCGCAAAATTCATCAGCTGACTTTCATCAGTAAAAGTATTTATCAAAGTCTCAAATACGGCTTCAAAGGTGTTTTCCATGTTTCTTGTTAGAATTCTAAAATAAAAATGAGCTAAGTAACTCGTTCGCTCTTATTTTTATTTCTATGTCATTAATGACCTTCAATACCTTGCGAAAATATAAGTACAAAATAGCGCGAAAGATCTTACGAACTAAAATATCTAAGAAATATTTGCTTTCAAGTAGGTATAACAAATAAAATAGTAGCGCAAGAAATCTTACCGTTACTCTATTCTTTCATAAATTAGTGGTCTCTTGTTACCATACTGTCACCGTAAGTTGTGCTACGTGGTCTTGATAAATAGGGCTTTTATAGGAAGATGTAGTCTAAAAATAACGCTTACTAATAAGTTTAATGAGTTTAATATCGATTACTGTCTTTGTAAAATGACATTTAGTATCGTTTAAAAATAGGTCACACTACATCGGAACGAGTTTAATATCATTTAAGATGACATTTTTATTGGATAAAAATAGCGCTTACTATGAAAAAGGGTTTAATATCGATTACTGTCTTTGTATAATGACATTTAGTATCGTTTAGAAATAGGTCACACTACATTGGGACAAGTTTATTACATTTTAAGATGACATTTAATGGCAGTTTTAATATGTTTACATATGGCGAATTGAATTTTTATGACAGTAGCGGTACTATGTTCAATGTCCTTTGTGAAGTTTCGAAAAATAGACGCAAAAAAGTATTTTTTTTTTATTTTATTATATCTTTACAAACAATCAGTTCGTTTATACAATGTTTATTTATTATACATTAAGTTTAAACATATTTATTTCCCAAATATTTACATAATATACATAATACAATACAAACAAATTAAAAAATATATAATATATTCAAAGAAAAGGATAAAAACAAAAATATTAACGAAGTAAACGTTATACAGTAAAAACTCTAAAAACCGGACCCTGTCCGGTCTTGACCAAAAGTCCGGTTTTCAAAGGATTCCGGTTTTCAGAGGGTCCGGTTTTCAGAGTTTTTACTGTATTTATAAGTAAGTTCTTGTTCAGTACGTTTATCATTAAAAATTTGTAGGTAAAATTGATACGGCCTAATACAAAAACTTAAACGAACTGTCAATTAAATAATTTTAAATCAAAAATCATTACCTGTAAACAAATGTTATAGCACGAATAGTTTTGTCTATATTTAAAACATGGTAACGCACACCCGGCACATAATAGTAATATATGTAATTATTGTTTTATTTTTAATATTCTGTAATTTTTGTGATCATCCCTCGTCCACTACAAATAACATTATTTTCAAGACTATTTCCTTGTGTAAATTTGACAGGCGACAGTCTAAAGTAGCACATTAAAAAGGTAAAATCATTGTGCTCTTTTATGTTTGTTAAAGGTCTAACATATAAAATTTAAATTTAACATATGCATTTTTTTTTATAGCGTCAAGCGCAAAAAAGTGTTGTTTTTTTTTATAGAAAAGTCATCACACAGTCATTTTGTCACGGCTGCTATTTGTAAAGAATTTAAATTGTTTTTGTTCAAAAAATGTATGTCTTGTTGGTGTAAAAAAATAGTCAAAAGAGCAGCAAAAGTTGAATAAAAGGTCAAATCATGGTCCCTTTCTGAGGGGCCTAATAACATATGCGTAAATTCGTGTAAAAGAACTAAAATAAATTGTTCTATACATACACATTTTTTATAGTTTACGTTAATTTGTACTGTTTTGGTGTGACGATTAAACTGTGTGAGACCGATCCAGCTTGAATCAACATCAACTAAAGCTATAAACAAAGTTTTAAATTCCGTGGATCTTTGATCAAAAATTACGTTAATTATATGCCAGACCTTTAACAAACATAAAAGAGCACAATGAGCAGTAAAAGATTTTGGTTCAAAATTGGTTTCATCAACATATGAGTAATTTATTTTGTATTGTTTCGAAGGATTTTTTAATTGCATTTTTTTTAATCTTTTTGCTATAGACAAAAGTCTATTATTTGGTAGTTTAACATACACTTTTAAATTTGCGATAAGAAATTGTCCCTGTCCAGTCGACATGAGAAAAAAAAACATTAAATATGAATCTAAAAAACACGATCCTTTCGTTAGATGTATAATATATGGGATCTGGTACATGGTCACCAACTGAAAAAATAAAAATACAAACCTTTATCAAAACGTGGTAAATTATAAATGCAATAATTTAGCAAATTTAAAAAAAAAAAACTATTATAAAATAAATACTTCAATATCTAAAAATATAATTTAAATATATCAAACAAATGCCCTTTAAAATATTACCTGTTTTGTAATTGGTGCATTTATTTGTAAATAGCCGCTTCTGTTATTTTCATGACTCGTATCAACAGTTTCGTCATTCGTTAGATCAATTACCTAAAAAAACAAAACGTTAAAACATAAAAAGTAAATAATCAGTTATTCGTGTTCTTGCATTAATGTAGTAAAAACGGAATCAAATAAATCGTTAGGCTTACTTCGTTTAGAGCCTCATTTTTTCTTCTCTCTTCTTCCGCTTTTCTGGAACAGTTAAGCCATTTTCCTGAAATATTGATATAAATAATAATAATAAAATACAGGAAATTGTTTATTTTCTTAATTCACACTTTTTAAAATCAATATGATTAAAATAATAAAGTAACTTACCCGAGTAAGACATTTTTTTAACAAACTTGTATATTCCTTGTATTTATGTAGTTTGTGTGCTTTTCTGTCGAACCTTTTATATAGTATTTTTAATTTGAGGCTTACATCATGTTAACATCATTTAAATCTTTAGTTATAGACATAAAATATTCATATTTAATTTTAATGTACATTTAAAATACGGCTTACAACAGCAAATAATAGTTGTACAGCCTATGGGTATATAAAATGGGTCATTTATTAAGGATTTATTACTTTTAGTATTGTTTAAAAAGGCTAACATGGTGCAAACATCATTTAAATGTTCAGCCTTAAGGTGTAAAATATTCATATTTGATTTTAATGTACTTGTTACACGGTACAGCCTACGGGTATATAAAATGTGTCATTTATTAATTAAAGCTGATTTCAACTGAGTTGTTTATGAATTAGCTCCGATACATATTTTTGAATTCAATATTACTTGGAATATGAATATAGAGATTGGCCAAATACCGACTTTAATAAAAGATTAAATTTGTATATTAAAACTAAAACCTCCAAATGACTGTTGCGTTTGTGGGCTTATTCCGTTATACGTAAATGACGGTCATTTGCGTAAAACCGGGTAAAAGTATATTTCATGTCACATATACCATATAAATAATTTATCTAGGACCTGTGCATCGATGGGATATTAAAACATAACTCAATAAAATAACCGCCGCACATGTACCAATATTCGCATTATATGCAAATATATTACTATGTATGGATAAACAAGATGGCCGCCGCACGTGTACAGTCTTGCTGCCGCACGTGTGCAGTCTTGACGTTCAAGTGACCCATATACTACTTTAGGAAACAAAATTAAATAGTGTTCAGGAATAATATCTGCCGTAATATAATAAATAAATTTTTAAAAGGCTAAAGAATTTAGAATTGTACTTTTACCTTTAAACGAAAAACAATTTGATGATACAAGATTTTATACCATGCCAAATTTTATCTGAATCTATATTATACACAAAAAATACCCGAATAATTTACAATTTTGAACCCAAGATATGCCAAAAGGATGATCAGACCTATTTTTTCATTTACCTAAATATAAACCATTTGATTTCCTATAATTAATTTTTGACCCTGAAACTTGCTGAAATAAATTAACTTCGTGAAAAAAGTCTTTTATTGACAAATTATCTGTAAGTATAGTTGTATTATCGTCTGCATATAATGAAATCTTGACCTCGAACTTACCACCTGGAACTATTATACCTTTTATTTTTGGGTTATCTTGAACTTTTTAAGCAAATGGTTCTAAACTTAAAACATATAAAAGAGTAGAAAGAGTACAACCTTGACGAACAGAACGTGAAAGAGAGAAAGGATCTGATATATGGTGATTGATGATTACACTAGACTGAATATCTTTATATAAAACTTTAATCCAATTAATGAAATTAATGTTAAACCCAAAAGAATGTAAAGAATTAAATAAATATTCCCACGAAACCCTATCGAAAGCTGTTTCCTGATCCAAATTAATAAAACACGCTTTTAAGTTTTTTTTTTTGTTCGACAGAATCAAAAATATTTCTAAGTAAATGTATATTATCGAAAATAGATCTATCTTTTATAGAACAGGTCTGAGATATACCTATAATATTTGGTAAGACATTAGATAACCTATTCGTTAATATTTTAGATAAAACTTTACGGTGAATATTTAAGAGGGATATAGGACGATAATTATTCATTAATTTTGAATTATTTTTATCTTTACAAATCAACGTAATAATTATAAGACAACTTTTGGGAAGCAGACATTTCACCTGATTCATAACAAATTTGAAAAACTTTTAATAAAACATCGCCAAATAAATGGAAAAAAAACCTAATGTAAAATAAAAAAGAAAGACTGTCACTACCAGGAGATTTTGTATAATCCATTTGTTTAAGGGAATTTAAAATTTTAGATTTATTTATTGGACTACTAAGGAATGAATTATCAGATGAACTGACTTGTGGTAAATTATTAAAAAAAAATGTGAGGAAAGGTCTGAATTAACAGGTTCTTCTGTATATAAATTTTTATAAAAATTGCGAAAACTGTCTAAGTCTAAAATATCTAATGATGAACTTTTAATTTCGTCATTATCATTTATTTCGAAAATTGTTTTATCAGAACCTTTTTAATGTTCGAAATTACAAAATTATTTAGATGGATTTTCATTGCTATCAATTAACTGTGTTTTACTTCTAATAATTTGACCTTTTGAATATCTATTTTCTAACAGTTTAAAATTTGGATAAAATCACTTCTTTTTGAATAAATCAGTTGTGTTTTGATATTGAGATCTTAGTTTATTTATTTCTGAAAATGTTTCTTTATTTTTACTTTTACTATACCCTATACAAAAATCTTTATTTATAATTTCATTTTTACCACCTCGCTAAAGTATATGATTCAGTTCTTGAACTAATTTGCCAATTCAATATAAAAGCTTCATAATCTAAAATACTGGTTTTTAATTTCCAATATTATTTTTTTTCCAAAAGGTATAGTTTTATTTAATTTAAGTTTAAGAAATACAAAATCATGATCAGAAAAAGTACAAGGTAAAATATCACAATTTAAAATTGAATCTTTAAAATGACGAGGTATATAAATCCGATCTAGTCTACAATCTATTAAATTTTGTTTATTGTTATTACACCACTTGACTTATCAGGTTGAACTGTTCATTCAAGATTACTCAAAATTGGAAATTGTGTTTTGAAAAATCGTCGTTTGAGTGCTCAAGAAGCAGCTTTTAGAATTTCAAAGTTAAAATTAATTCAGAAATCAAGACATATTATATTAATAAACTGTAAACTTTCTTCTAAACGCATAAAAATTCTTAAGCCTTTAAGTGAACGGTCGGTTTTACCTTACAATAGCACTGACATTTGCCACACAAATATTAATGATTACTATTATGACAGACTACTTCATATGCAAACATGTCATTATACAATTTTGCATCTTCTTTTGTTATGTGTTCTGGAAATTCTGTCAGCCAAAAAGGATTACAAACGTTTAAATTGATTCATTCTGATAAATGGATTCGGCAAAAGAAAAGAACAAATGTTATAAAAACACCATATGGTCAGGTAAACAGTTATGATTATTATTTCTCACTCTTGATGTTGTTGCTTCCACATAAGCAAGAACAACAACTTCTTCATCCTTTAACAAATCCTAGAGAAGCTCTGTCGGAAAAGGAACATTTGCTTGACAAGTCATATGATGCTTAAAAATCGCCGGATTAATTGTACATTCAAATTGAGCTGCTTGTTGCACTGTATCGAGTTGGATTACTTGATGATTAGATATTGCTGATAACGTTTTCATTTATATTTCATCAATTAAGCGAGAATCAGAATGATTCATATACTCTGAAAATACCATATTCTTAGCACTTTTGAACATCAATAACAGCAGCATATACATCATGTAAACACAAATGCTGTGAATATAAATGAAAATAGAAAGTGAAGATATGTCTAATTCCCCATTCCGTGCAAAGCCTGCAGAATTGGTGTAGGCTATCCCAGAAATGCATAGTTTAGAATCCACAATAATTGATGAATTTCAGGCGACATGTATTTGACTATGTGGAAACACATTATTAAAACCGTCTATAGAGAAAGATTGCATCTGTTTATAAAAGGTGGTGCAGGAGTTGGTTAATCATTCCTTTTATCGGTTTTAGCAGATTATTTTAGTTTAACAACACCAATTCAATATGGTTACAAAGTCATTATTTACGGAAGTTACAGTTTGAACAGTTGAACATGTTCTAAACTCTCAATCAAAAAACAGATATTGTCTGTCGTGTAATACAGGTATTTTTTTATAACTTGTACATTCTATTTATTCTCTATTTATAATTCGGCATATTTGAATATCAAGTTTTTAACTTAACTTCAGTGTGCAAATAACAATTTTCCATTTCAAAATGAATAAATGCAAGATGTTACAATTCAAATTACATTTTCAATTCATAATTTATTCACATCTTTATGTTCTGTTCACATTTATCAAATTTTTCACATATTTTATATACTTTGGTGACTTTTTATTGTTACAGTCCTCACCTATGAAATCAAGAACAAGTTCTCACACAGGGATACCTTTAAAGCTAAAACATCTAATGATTAAAGACCACAGCGGCACTGCAAAATAGCTTTATGGGAAAAAGCAGCTGAACAAGACTATGAAGAAAACATAATTGTTAAAATTAAATATGTTAAGGGAACAACTTTCAACAAGCTGCCATTAATAGGAACTACAAGTAAATCTACAGTAGAGGTAAATAGTTATTTTTTAAACAACATATTAGCAAATAGCAAAACATATACATGCAAAGACATTAGATATTGTACTTCTTTGTATGACAGAAGCTAAATTTTGCTAAAAATAAATAAATATATACATATAAAGCACTCCTTGATTCCCAATAAGCGATTTTTATAGCAATTTTTACCAAAAAACGAGACACTAAGGACCCTTCCCCATTTACTGGGAAACGCCAATCATCAGTTTTGTTGTTTGAAAGAAAAAAATGTACACACAACTCCTAAAAATCGTCTGATGCAATTTCACTTAAATTTTTCAATTTTTCATTTAGCATTTTTCATTTTGATATTTTATCTTGCTAATCATGGCATGGCCTTTTAATGATTTTTATATTGAAAATTTGTGTAAATTACTCATGAACTGCTAATGAAATTTGAGTAAATCTTCAGATTGATTGGTACTCAAGTACTTGCTGATATGAAATGAATTTACCTGTTCAATGACTTTTTGCTGAGTGATAGCCCTTTAATATAAAAACGACAACAAAAAACTTTTGATAATTAATGATTTTGTGCCATTTATTACACAGTAGCTGCAACATGCTATAAATTATCGACAATATATAAAGAACAAAGATGAGATTTCAATTAGTTATCATCAAACATTAATCGCTTTTATTTTATTCACACATTAGAGCTTTTTATTTAAATTAAGCACTATGTATATTTCATTGTGCTGTGTTCTACTATACTGCTAATTTTACAATGTTTTTAATTCTATTTCAGTTTTCTTCCAGACGATTCAGAAATTTTTTATAGCAAGCGCGTACTACTAACTGATGCAAAACTTTACAGAAACTATTAGATTCTCAGCCATAACTGAAAGGCTTGGACAACATTTACATCTATAATGTTTGCATCAACAAGTAATGTAACAACAAACAACTCACTTATAACACTTGCACGACATGTGGCCAGGTTAGCCACAACAAGTTCCACATACTTGCGTGCAAATTTGACCGTATCTGATAACAACAATAACTTGGCAAACACTCTCAATATTCTTTCCGGAGTACTGCACTCTGTGTGCATACATGAATAAACAGTAAGAACTTTCACAGGAACTTGTCACATGCAAATCTGTCAGCTTTGTTAAGAAAAACAAATAAGTTACACGTTACGCCAAGCCACAATGGGAAACATCATCATCAAAAGAGAAACAGATGACTAGAAGTAGTTGTGACTATGGGATTTATATTGTTTTCAACAAAATACATTTTTAGGGCAACTTAATTTAAGTAAAAAATCTATTGCTAAAGTCATGTTGTCATTTACCTATTTTTTGTTGTATTCAAAATCGTTGAAAAAGGACCATTATTTACACCATTTTTACATTATTTAATTAACACCATCACACACCAATGACGACCTAAGAAGTCAGATAATTTAATTTTTGCTTACTTGTTTTGTTTTTTTTTTCTTTTTCATTTACAAATATTTGTTTACTTGGACAAGACACAACATTATAAAACCAACATTTTTAAATTATAATCCTGATTTGACCTTGAACCTTTAATAGACATTAAACATCAAATCATTAAAATTTAATTTGTAAAAACTTTACTTTTTAGGTTTTGGTTAATTCTTGTGCTACAAAAATTGGCCATAATGTTTTTGTAAAGTATAACCTGATTATCAATTGGATTTAAGTCCAATTTAACTTTAAATTATAATTTGATTCCACACATTATTTTTTAGCAGTATTTTTACTGCAATATCTTTCTTCAGTGTGTTTTGCCCTTGTCAATAAGTAGAAGTCAAGCGCGGTCCCCTGCCTAGCAGTGGCTCTTATTAGTTCTAGTCACTTAAGATATATCATAGTATTGCGAAAACACCATTTGTCCCTAGTAACTATGGATTTAAATGCTTAACAAACACCCACTTGTTTTTGTTCAAGTGACTTGTAAGATACATAGTGTTAAATAAAAAAAAGACATTTGTTATTTCAGTGACTTTGTAGGTTTATGGTGTTTAAGATTTGATGGGAAAAAACACTTGTTCAACTTCAAGTGACTTGTAATTTCATAATGTTGATAAAATAAGACTTGTTTTTGTTTTAGTGACAATAGTGTTAATAAAAAGCTACTTGTTTCTTATGGAAACAAACACACACTTCTTGTAATTGTTTTAGTGAGCATTAGGTTATTAGTGTGAAAATGAAAATAGCAACTTTTTTTTGTTTTAGTTAATAGAGTGAAAAAGCAAAAAGCTACTTGTTTTATTGTTGTATGTGTGTTTTTTTAAAAACACTACTTGTGTCTGTTTCAATATAAGTTTGTAGATACACTATGCTTCAGCATTGAATGAAAAAAAATTAATCACAGAAATTTTTTTAATCTATGACATTCTCACTGAATGTGTCTAATTTGAATAAAAAATTGAATCAAAATTGTAGGGGAAGCTGGGTTCTCTATTACAGGTCACTTACAGTTTGTTCTTTTGTTATAACCAGTTATTTATTTATAAATATATTCATATTGTGACAACCTATAGTGTTTAGTATTTTAAACTTAACATATCTACTTAATGAGAAGTGGAAACATTTTTATTTTTTATTTACCAAAACTACGTAGCTGTAAACAATATTTTCTATTTTCAAAATTTGAGCAAAGTATATCTTTATAGTGTTTGAGGAAACATTACTTGTTTTTTTGTTTCATTATAAGCTTTATAGTATTGAAGAACACTAATAAATTATTGTTTTTGTCTTTATTATTAGTATTTATAGAATGAAGAACACTAATTGTATTTGTCTTATTATTAGTTTAAATAGTATTCAAGAACACTATTTGCTTTGTTTTATCATTAGTTTATAGTCTTTTGAGGAAAATACTACTTGTTTGTGTTTTCAACTCACCTATCACAAAGTGACATGGGGAGCTTTTGTGATCACTTTTTGTCTATTATCTGTAAACTTTTACTTTAAACCACATCTCCTCATAAACCACTGAGCCATTTTATCCAAACTTCACAGAAATGTTCCTTTCCTTGTTTGTTTGTTTGTTTGGATTTTTACGGCACGTCAACACATAACTGGCCCATATCGTGCCTAATGCTATAATAGGCTTAAAATGTTATGTAAAACTTTGTAACTGACAATAGAAAATGAGCAAATTAGATCCTAGAATACAAGTTTATCTCTTTCAAATAATCAATTATGTTTATTGATGGAATTGAATTAAAAGAGTTCTTTAAGTGAATTTACAGAATAAAATCTATTACGGGGCGTGTGAAAAATCATGACATTCAAGAAGAAAATGTCTTGACAGTAAAATTTTCATTACAACCTACACAGAAAGGGGCATTGTCATTTGTGAGGAGATAAGAGTGGGTAATTTTTTAGTGTGTCCAATTCGGGCATTGAAGAAGAACTGTTTGATCAGGGAGGTTTGACAGAGATAGAGATGGTGACACATCAAGAGATGGGTTTATATCGTGAAGTTAATTAAAAACAGCATTGTCCCAATTTGCTTTCCATTCAGATGCTACGAGTTTATTTATAGCCGGTCTAAAATCACAAGCAGGTACAATTAGTCATTTTTTTTGAAAATTTAATGATTGTTTAGCTAAAGCATCTACTTTTTCATTTCCTCGTATACCTACATGACATTGGGATCCAATATAATTTAACATATTTTCTTTTTAGTATATCATGAAAATCGTTAAAAGAGAGTTTCTTTACCAAGATATTGTCAGATTTTTTATTTTTAATGGATATTAAACAGAAAAGCGAGTCCGAAAATATCACAAATATATCGTTAGGTTATGCTGTGCTATGTATAACAATGCTAAATCGATAGCTTTTTCTTCAGCAGTAAAAAATGATGCATTATCTGGTAACCTCATAGTAGATGTAAAATTATTTTCAAACACAGCCGAACCTACTTTGCAACCTTCTTTTGAACCGTCCGTATAAATATGTATAAAACCTTCATGTTCTTCCTTAACTGCTAGAAACTTCTCTTTGAAATATTCAGGTGAATTTGATGACTTTTTTATATTTGAAAGATTAACATTTATTTTCGGGGAATTATAAGTCCAAGGTGGAACATCCTCATCGCCATTTTGAAGGATACTGTCTGGGTTAATTTTTAGTTTATCTAAATCATCTTTTAAACGAAGGCCTAATGGTTTAATGTCCTTTGATTTGTTAACAAATTTTTCAGTATAACTTGGTTTGAAAATAATATTTTCAGCTGGATTTTTGCTATTAGATGAAATTCTAGTTGCATATTGAAGTGATAGCTTTTTTTGACGAAGATGAAGCGATGGTTCCCCAGCTTCCGCATATAGACTTTCTACAGATGAGGTGCAAAATGCACCTAAAGCTAACCGTAAACCCTGGTGATGTATGGTATCTAGCATTTGAAGATATGATTTTCTTGCAGACCAATATACAAAAGAACCATAAGACTTCAGTATAATTTTAGTAATGTGGAACGTTATTTGATCCCCAATTTGTACTTGAATAAAACCTTTTTGTAAATTTAAAGCTTTCAGGCATTTTAGTTTGTTCAAATGTTTAATATTTGGCTATAAAGAAGTTTGTTGTCAATTATTTCCTAAAATGTTAGCTTCATCAACAACTTGGAATTTTAGAACCAGATATGTGAAATTCAAGGGAGTCATTATGGTGTTTCCCGCAGTCGAAGTCTAAATAAAATGGAACACATTGAGTTTTTTGGACTTGAAAGATTTAACGCATTTTTCCATTGCCTCACCACACACTATATTTCTGATTTTATTTATAGTTTTGTTGAAAGTTGCCTTTCAATTGTCTCATATTCTTTTCGAAATATCGATAGGAGGATAAGAAAATCATCTACATACTTGAGAACACTCTATAGCCCGTAGTGTAAGAGGCGCTAAAGCAATATATGTTTATTTTAAGGTGCCAAATTAAGTGTAACAGAAAGTAAAAATGCTTTCTTGAGGAATTCCTGTGGTTCTTTCAGTTGGTGATCCTCAGAAAAAGTTGAACATTAGTCTTACTTTAAAAGTGGCTTCATCGTTTAAAAAATCCCAGAATGAAAAGAGGAAGTCTGCCTTAAGTCTAGGGCATCCATTAGATCTTTTAAGGATATCCATATATTTTAAGTAGTATCGTAAAGCCTTCTCAAGATCAAAAGAAAATTTAATACCAGGTGTTGTTTTATAATGTGTCAAAGGACTTCTTCTATTATTAAAACAGACTTTCAAAGTCGTCAAGATGATCGTTAAATTTGTAATCTATGCCTGTTTACTGAGAAAACCTGAAATTCTGAATAAAATTAGATAATCTTATACAATCTCCATTTTTCTATGATATTACCCAAAACTAATACCCGATCTATTTTATCATATATCTCCCTCGATGTTTTGCACAGCAGGCAACTTGTTTAGTACCATGTAGAAAATTGTGCTATGCGAACCTATACTTTGTAGGTGTTCAGTCTTGAATTTATATTTTCCATCAGTATATAGGGATGAGGTAATAACCCAACACAACGCATTAAGGTTCCAAGTGAATTAGGAATAATTCCACCAATAAACACCTTCCCTTTATAATAATGCCAAAATTTATAAAAAAAAATCAGGAAATTTTGTTAAATTAATTGATAAGCACCAGGCAACGCTCTAAGTTTAGATTGGGGTGGTAAATGTTTACTAGTAAACACTAAGGTAGTGATACTTTAATCGTCCGGAGCCTTGACGCATAGCTATGTCTTTTGCAGTTTTTAATAATTGAATTTAGAATCATAAAGTCCATACCTATATCTAAGACCAAACCAGAAGGATTAATAATGTCTTCATCATATTTCTTGAAGAGAAGTAAAAATTAATTATTAAGATCTATTAATATCTAAATGGGAGCTTATAAGCATATTTGTGTTGTTTTGAAATTCATTTGAATAATGAATTCTTGAAAGAGGAGAGTCCTTTTTACAAATGTCTCTTAGCCAAAAGTTTCTTTTCTGCACAATTAGGTCTGCCGTTCTATTGTTCTATTGGTGACATACACATTTACGCCTATTGAAATAACAGCTCTGTAGCACCCCATCTAAGTTTTTCAAGAAGTGATTAACCACCATTTGACGTCTTCTTTGATAATACTATAGCTTTATCGGCAGAGTAACGCAGTAAACGTCTAATAGCCAAATCCATACCTGTCCCGAAAAATCTTAACAAAACGCATCAAAATCTCTAACTTCAGTACCTCCAATGTCTGCATCCCCCAGAAACTCGTTTCTTAAATCCAAATGTAATTTAATTTGAATAGTACCGATCTAAGGTATACCGCCTCCAACTCTATTGTAACCCAGCAAAATTTACAAATGTAAAAAATATAAGAGGAACATGACAAATAAGAATTGGACGAATACAGTAAAAATAATGATCAAATAATGAAATTACATGTAATTCACGGGAAACAATAAAAATAGGACAACCGAAAACACAGTTACAAGAAAGCTGCAAATTGTCTCTTTATTTATTTCTTATAGAAGAAAACATCTTCCATTCATCGTTAAAATTCACATCATTCTTCCGAGTGTTCGTGGAGATAGATTAATTCATATTAATTAAAGAAAAAAATGAATGGCATGTCATGTTTACAGGAATTAGATAATTTAACCACCAATTACTTTCAAGTACTGTCAGTCAAGTACTGTCAGTCAAGTACAATCATATGTCATTCTACTCTATATGAATCAGCTAGTAAGCTTCAAATATTTCAAACATTTTGATTTTGAACAATGAGTTCTATACAACTTCAACAAATTCAATTCAATATCTTTTTGGTATTAACATATGCAATGTTCATCCCCAATACACAGCTGCACGGCGGGTAGAATACTTAATTGAGAAAAGTATGTTGTTACAATGTAAAAAATATATAATTATAATAAAAATGTATATGTATATAATAATTTGGAGAAATACCCACCAACATTATTCTTGTATGATTCATTTCGACTACTTCTAAATATCATGACGATATAAGAAGTAAGAAACAACGCGTAACAATATATGAAATAACTTAAAGAAATACCAGAAAAATAAAATAAGGTCATATGTTGATGCGTAGTATGAATTTTCAGTGTATTTTAGCAAGAAGTAAAGAGATAAAAAAAACTTGGTTATTTCTTATATAAACTGCTTATGGTCATAATTTTAGAATAATTTTTAAATAACCAAGAAATAAGAATGAGTGATCGGAGTTCTTTGGGATTTTTTCTATCAACCATTACATACCAGTTTGGTAGGCTGTCAAGCACGGTAGTTACTGGAAAACCGTAAATGATTCACCAATGGTTATGTTTATATTAAACAATCCTTAATTGATATACTAGTACCTCTTGAAGCACTAGACAAATCTTAAAAGCGTAAATATGTCATTAAAGCAAGTGTTTTAATCTCTAATGTTTTGTATACTACGATTATATCATACCAGTCACGTATGTTTTTTTTTCTTTCTTTCGTTTTGTTATGTTTTTTCCTCAAAGAATGTAGATGTCGGATACAATGACTTATAGCTTATCAAACCCACAGTAAAGGTCCTGTTTTCAGCAAAAGGTAGATGGTGATATCCACGCTTACCGGGTTTCTAGCATTCTTGTACATTTATTTCCCAGATTATAGCATAAAATCGGCTATTTTTCCCTCTTTTGCCCATGTTATAACGGGACCAAAACCATGTGTTAACATAGTCACGCGCTGAATATGAGAAAATGTTGTTTTATTGATGTTTATATTGATAACTGCTCTTTATATTTCTTTGAGAGAATAATGTTTAGTGCCTGATTTTTTCATAAACTTGTGTGCTTGAAAGAAAAACAATTCTGATGCCACTGATCTTTTTCTACCGTCAATCTGAAACCATTCTAGGAATTTCTGAGGGTAATGTTTTGTCTTGGTTATAGTCATTTAATGTTTTTTCTTTAGTTAATAAATCTCTAATGTTAAGCTTTATAAATCAATTTAATTCAAAATTTCGTTCGGTTCCGAGCATTTACAAGTATCTCCAAAGTTGTTGGTCCCGGAAAAATAAAACGCATACGTAAAACATGTATACTTGGATTAATACCGTCCAAGCGTATGTGTGTTGTGAGCTGGTGCAGGAGCAGAACGCCCTGAGACAGTTTGCCCTTTCTTTTACGCGCGATTTCTTGACGCAGACGTCTTAATTCGTCTGCATAGTACGAACCGTTTATGGTACGACATTGCTCAAGTTAGTCAATCAAGATTATCCCCTGACTATCCAAAAAAATGGAGCAATCATCTTCCCTGCTGATGGCACCTTCTTGAATTTCTTCGGCTGGGGTGAGACAGGGTGCTTCCACTGCATGTTCCGTTTTTTTTATTCTGGATCAAAGAAATGGACCCATGTTTCATCCTGAGTTACGATCCGGTAGATTCAATCAGGTTAATCCTCGTAGCAAGACAAGATATCTTGAAATGTCAAGCCTTGTCCGTTGCTGGTCGTCAGTCAACTGTCTGGGGACTATCTAGCGGAAACCTTTGACATGCCATAGACATCGGTCAGAATTGCCTGAACTGAACCAAAGCTTATACCCACTTCCCAAGCAATGCTTCGCAGGTCTCGCCTTCTGTCGCACATAACCAGATCGTGCACAGTTTCGGCAGTTTCATCGTTGGTGGCCTCTTTTGGCCGTCCAGGCCGCTCATCATCTCCAATGCCCTCCGTACCCCTCTTAAATTCAGGAGCCCATTTTTTCACAGTGCTATAGGAAGGGGACACCTTCCCAAGTGTACCCCTGAAGTCTTCATGGATTTCCTTGGGGGACATCCCGGTACTTAATGACGGCTCTGATTTCAACTTTCTCCATTTGGTCTAAATGACACACCCCTCTACTTATCAGTGTGTTTTATGTTACTTAATCTGTGTAAAACCGCGTGTAACTCGGTCAGTAATCTTCAATAAGATATCGGTATCAACGTATCGTGTGTAAATGTCAGTGTAGTTGCTTAGAAGTTTATCGAGCCGAGAACGTTTGTATCATACCTCGTAAAAGTACAAATCTGTCCAGTCGAGAATTATTTTGGGGGGTTGCAAAAGCCTTGGACAATATCATGCTTTGATGAATTTATTGAACACATAATTGTATTGTATATGATGTACAGTTAACTTGGCATTCAACTGGCAAAACGTGACTATTTAATTTCTTCATTTGCGAGCAATTTTATGCTAATTGCGTTTAGATATCATTTAGTAGTGATTTATGCTCCGTCTTTTGAGTTGACTATTAAGGGCATGAAAAACTATATCAAAATTTCATGATTCGAATTGTTTTTGAATATAAACATTCAATATGTGCATTGCATTACATATAATATCATGTGCATGTAATTTTATGTGGAAAAAACACAATATCTGACCTACGCAAGAAAACAATAAAAAAGAAAACAACAAGACGACACATACCAAAATAATATATTGTTAGAAAGAAAATTAAATTGTTTAAATAGCTTTGCAATATTTATATTTCGGCTGAAAAATTATATACATGTTTAACTACACAACTTTATATTGTTATAGTAAAAATCACTTACTGGCTCTTGCTTAATAGTTGACTCATTCTCACCTAAACTTACTATAAAAAGGGAAGATTAAAGTATAATCTGAGGTCAAATATAAATGTAGATTTTATGATTTTATGATAAAATTATAAAATTCCATATTTCCTGTTTGACATAGTAAAGATTAAAATATTAGAAAGAAATGTTTTGAAATTCATCGCCTTCGCAGAATCTCCCCTCTCGAGAATTTTTACTAAACAAAATAACAACTGAAGCATCTTTGATACAGAACGATGTCGACCTCAATGTCAATACGTCTCTATTTGTAACATTCTTGGTATTTTCGTGTCACGTAACATCTTCTTCATGACATAATCGCTGATTTTCTTGATCATATAAGAATAAGGAAATATGCTCGTATGGCCAGATAAGATAAGCTTTCAATCAAAAGTGTGATAAGTATGAAAATCCTCATGCATTCTTTCTTTTTTCAGTCTATAAGCTTTTTACAAATGTGCAAAACTGTATAACTGTCATTTTGTTTCTTTTATGGGCATAATTGTGTTTATTTAGACTAACAGGATAAACAAGAAGCTCTCTTTCTGAATCATCTCCCTATTCTTACGTCATTTCTGTCCTTTTATAGAAAAATCTTATTTATCCTTATATCCAGTGTCTACTCAGAACACATGCTACATATAATTCTTGACATTTCTGTTGGCTACTTAAAAAAATGACCCTATTTATTCTGATTAAATATAATCACTTTATTTACGTGTCACGTATAATTTATCAAAGTCACAATCAATAACAACGTCTGTATTCTCATCGTCTAAAAATAGACTTTTAACATTTATTCAGTTTGTTTTGGTTTGATTCGTACAACATGAAAATCAAGATCAAGGTCAATAGATCGATTTACTATGAGCCTGACCTTGGTCTCAGTGCCTGATGTCTACAGACAAGTGTCTGGTGAAATAAAACAACAAATCAGGAGCTAGAAAAAACATGTTTTATATAAACAAGACAAATTTAAAACATTTTTATCAAATATTGCACTATTTATTGTCTCGGCAAATAAAACATAAAATATTTTAGATTGTGATTACTAATAAAAACAATAAAATTATTGAAGAAATGAATGATAAAATTAAAACGAAGTGGCAAAATTATATGAAGTATAAGAATTATCGACATGATAAAATATAAACAGAACAGCATTATCAATAAGAAAATAAAACAATTAGACCCTATTCATATAATAATGCCATTTATGTTTAGAATAACAATGATAATAATTCAATGCATGATCTATTGATGATGTGATAACATTAATAATTGACACACACTATACATTAATTTAATTTATGAAATAACACTTGTACCGCTTAATTGGAACAGTTATAATGAATATATACTACACAAGTGTTGAAAAGTATCAACAATGATATGCCATTCATAAAATGTTTTTCTAATACTGGGGCGGTTTGTGAAAAAAAACCTGGTTGTTTTCTAGACAACACGCTTTCCTAAGCAAGTACATCGCTTATTCCAAGGTAACCGAAGACACTGTCCCCCGTACAGTCCCTTACATAGACTTATTTCATATTTATATGGTCCTACACTTCTCATTATGACGTCATCGCACGTGCCCGTTCTTGCATTTTCCCGACAAGCATTAAACTGGCGAGCACTTGTGTCGGTAACAAGCGACAGCAGCAACATTGCTGACACAGTTATGAATTTCATCCAACCAAGAAGATCCATTTCTACAGTTTCAAATGAATGACTGTTAAATATTTCTTTTTTTTTCTTCTTCTTCCCTGTCTGTTTAGAATCCTGAAGTAAAAATAGTGTTGATACGATCAGATAAAAACAGAGATTTACCTAAAATTTATTCATAAACCGTTAATTTAACCTGCCAGGACCGAAAGGATTAGCCCTTGCTAACAGTATAGAGCAAGGTAAGACTTCAGGGATCTATACTTTGGTAGCACAATTCTCTTATTGTATTTTGATTTTAAATTTCCTTTAAATGGACTGATCCAGATTGAAAACAGGCCAGATCCATTCCACAAGTTCAGCAATTTAAGGATTAAATATATCGATGAATTACTAACTAGACATCACTTGATTGGCAGTATCAACGCCATTTATACATAATTCGTGATATTCATGGGTAAAACCTTGTTTTTGTTCGATCTACCCTTAGACCAAAGAGAGCATTGCATTTACTTTCAGTAATATAAAGTTATGATGTTTTGGTAGTAAAGGAGAAAAGGCACTCAAGGAAGGTAACAATAGGACCTCATTATATTTTTGAATAATCATTTTCTAGAAAATATTCTGAACATGTGAGCAAAAATAAGGGAGAATTATTATCCGGAATTGGAAATATCAAATTTTATAATTTTATAAATATATACTTTTATTTTTTACCCTATTTTAATTCATTTCACACAAAAATGTATATACAAAGCTACAAATATCTGATAACTAAATATTGTCAATAAAATTAAAAGGAAAATCATAATATGACCAGACAAAAAAGGACAAAAGGTACAAACAATGAGATAAAAACGTTTGCCCCCGGTAGAACTTGAAGTCACGTCCCCTGAAAACATTATTCAATGACTGAAATCAGAAACGTTTCAGAAACAAGCTTCTGCCACCTATCAATTTGTTCAGTTGAAAATAACTGACTGGTACATATTTCGTTCAACCAGTTAAATACATTTTATTCAAAATAAATCAAAATATTACCTTATGATATTGTTGTTGCGTTTTTGTTGTTGTTGTTGTTGTTGTTGTTGTTTTTCAATGTGTCTCGCTGGAGAGCGTTTGAGCTTTGTGTTGAACTGTTGTAGCCTGCGTATTTATAGGTTGATGTTGGGGATTTCTTATCGAAATTTAGTAGAATTTTGATCATTCGGGAAATAAATTTGTAAATAAGTTTTCAGCTAATTATAGCGGGAAGTATGAGTAAATTTCCTTCTTTCTACGTAAATATATTAAATGTGGGTTTCTGTTAAATAAAGTTTAAATTCTGCGTGTAAATTAACTTTCTTAAACTAATTTGATAATAAGGTGCTTTAAATAATCATATAAACATTGATTTTTTCGACAATGGTTATAAGAAAACGTAGATCTCTCCGTGCCAAATTGACAGATAAGTAAGACTTTTTATGATAAGTAGCCGGCGGATAGGCCACTGTTTAACATGGTGTTGCTTTATGTATGGAATTAGCTATTTTCCTTGCACTTGAACTTTGTTCAATAACAACTTAGTTGTCAGAGAGCACACACATACATACACATTTTGTGACATTTAAACTGTTATTAAATACGTAAATGTTAAATTTTATGTTTAATAAAATACTAATATGACATTTCTGTTTGCTACCTTTGTCTAGAACTTGTAACATCAAATAATTTAAAATTACAAATTATGATACTTTCTACATAAAGTCAAAAGATAGTGTCTGGAATTTCTGACAAATGTGATAATAATTATTATGCTTATTCTGCTTTTGCCATACACTAAATAATGCCAACTGAAAACACAATTACAAGAAAACAGCATCGTTTCATTATCCATTTGATCTAGAAAAAAATACGTTATCCAACAATGCATCTTGATATAAACGCCCTTTTTCCGAAAATTCGTTTAACTAATCCATATACAAACTAATCAATAATCTGGAAACAAAGTGATGCCTCGGAGCATTAACCACAACAAAATTGCATGAAAATTGCAGACTCAAGAATAAAAATGCAACATCCTGAGGCCCCCTAACACCGGCTTAAGCTGTACTCAATTCTCAACACCTAATAGTGCTGGCATCAATGATCCCGAAGGACCCATTAAACCCATAAAGCAAATTCAGAAAGGGTTCAACAAAGCCAACAAATTAATAAACATATTGCTATTTGTTTTGACTCTATTTTTGAATATTGATGATTTTAGACTGATAATAACTTTTGAAGATTTCAACTATCTTGAACAGTGAATCGTGTCTTCTCAGAGTGTGAATTTCAGTCTTTTTTATAAAAAAATATAATTTAAGAAAATAGAAGAAGTGTGGAGGTGTAAATCTCAATTAATTTTTTAAGCAATAACCTAGAATGAGGTGTCAGAGTTCTGCGCGTTTTTTGTTTGTGTTTTTGCTATAAACAATGTGAAAACAGTAGGGTAGGATAACATTACAAGTACAATGAGTAGTAACTGGAAAACACCATAATTATTTATCAATGATTCTGTTTATACTTAACAACCATTATAGTTGATATACCTCTTAAAACACTTGAACATCTAAGAAGCGTCAAGATGTCATTTAATTGTTTCGGTATCTATTGCGATGTAGACCACCATCAAACCAAATATGTGTGTAATTATTTTTTCATAGAATGTCGATATTAATTTTCTATTTAATGTATCAATCAATTGAAACCCCTTCAAAAAAGGGATAATCGGGGTCAATGACTTATCAACCTTTTTCTAGATTAATAATAGCAGTCAAAACCTGTTTTCTGGTAAAATCCCCGATTGAGGCGCACATTTCCTCCGAGTTTCTAGCATTCCTGCATATTAATTTCCCAGATTAACGCCAACGCTCAATTACTTTATACTGTGGCTGTATGACGATTAAACAGTTATTTGGCAAAATAATTGCAGAAACGCGCAATAATGTTCTTAGAAATGCCTGACCTATGTAATGAATGGAACTATTAAGTTTTATTTTTTAGAATCGATTAGCAACTATTTAGCACATTAATTGTTTTCTAAGTTTTTTTGTTATTTTCTGGTGCCGTATGAATAAAATATGTCATGACTCTAATTTTAATAAATGCTATCATCCGATTGCAAATTTATTTCAGAATTTCATTATTGTTGTTGTTTTTGTTGTGGTTATCTTTGTTGTTTGAAGAAGACTTCCAAAAGTAATTAAATGTACATGTCTAGTTGTTTAAAATAGTGCGTTCCTATTGGAATTGAGTAGTTTGTGCACAAAGATAATGTTTCCGAATGTTAATTTTTTTTATATTTTTTTTATATAATTTGAAAAAGCTGTATGAAATTGACCGACTTACTTTGTATTCAAGTTGTGCAATAATCAGTCAATTAATTTTACTTTTAATTGTATTTTTTTTCTTGTAATTTCATCTTCAACACAGGTATGGAATTATATGAATTAAATGTCAATTGATAATTATGTTTGGTTTAGAACAATAAGAATGCATAGAAATGCATTGACAGGTTTAGTAAAGGTAGTCAGTTTCGAAAACAGTATTTCAATTAATAGTGGTTATGCGAATAAAATTGGATATAAAGTGTGACAAAACAGATAATAAAATATGTGCAATGAAATGCTTCATTTAAAGATGTTACCTACAGAAATAATGCATATCTTTGTCTAATTCTACCTGTCTATCATTATATTTGTTAACTTAAATTAAATTATTAATTTTAATATGCATTTATCAGAAGTAAAATACTTATTAGTGATATCAATTATTTTTAGAACAAAAATATGTATTAAACCACAATGTAAATATCTACACGTGGTCTTAATTCATGTAGCCAATAAATCCAAATCTCAATGAAATTTTGGGATTATAACTTGCCTGTTGATATTACTTCAAACTGGCTTTGTTTGATTTCTTATACCAAAGACTTATCTGTTGATGCGATGTAGCAACTTTACTTTCAATTTGCTGAAAGTTGCTGGAGTTTTATCTCACTTAAATAGTTTATGATAAAGTGAAACGCTATTAATAATTTCAAATACCAAATTATTTATAAAATATCTATTTGAACGAGCTCTTGATGAGATTCCATAGGTCATATCTCATGTCATTAAATCTTAAACGTTCATTTTCTATAAGAAATATACTTTACTTTTCAGAGACGTTCAAGTAGGCTAGAACCAGAATTTGGTCACGATACCGACACGTACGAGAAGATTTGAGTAAGAGATTTACACGAACGCGCAGTGACGAACGCTATAGACGCTTTACAAGAACGCTGGAGAATGATCATGTTTATGTATAATGATTGTGTCGATCTCAACAAGCAAAGAGCAGAATTAAATTTAAAAAACTTAGCAAAAAACGACAGTTTGAACTGAAAATGATTGTATTTACACTTATTTCAGTATGTTTATTCATCTCTGGTCTTTATCTGTATAATAAGGTGGCTTTTTACGGGTGAGATAACAACCCAGTTGTCCTGTCAACGTTCATGTTATATGCAAATTGTGAATTATTAGAAAAACTAACGATTGAGATGTTGTTGCATTAGAATTTAGGTGTCAAGTTTATTTAACTCATCAAAGAATTTCAACATCCTTAAATTCCTTCTTACTTGTTTCCACGAACGACGTGAAAACTAGGCATTTCTAAACAACATTATACTTAGACTTAAATATGTGTGCATATTTATTTGAAATTTTTTCCCTTGTCTATGATTTCATGTATAATGATACACTTGGCATTTTTTACCTTTAGCGTACAGAGAAGACATCCATTTTGATCATCCTTATAATCAAAAGTTTCATTTTATAGCCTTCGTAGACAAAATCAGTTTTGTTTCATTGCTTATGTTTTTCATGAAATGTGACAAGTTAAAATGATGTATCGAATGTTAAGTGCAAAACGGTTGTAACACATTTATTTATGTCTTCATGAGTTACATTCATGACATAATTATTTTTATTTTCAATGTTTAACTTAATGTGTATTCAATTTAGTTTATACATAATGTATTTGAGCACAACAAAGAAGAAAACTATAAGCTTATTGAAACACTCGAATCCGGTCCTTGAAGCAATGAATGTTAAACGTCCAGATGAGCCAAAATATTTCAAGAAAATTAAACTTGTGAATGATGTCTTAACATTTTAAGAAAGTAAAACGATTTAAAATGCAAGTAATAATGACATGTTACGTGTGATTAATGACTGATTTGCAGTATACATCACTATATTTCGTTGTAAGGGCTATAGGATATAGGACTATTTTGCATATTTTGACTCTTTTTTTTTGTAATAATGCGATTGTAAGAGTTGGTTTAAACAATATTTATTTTCCAAATAGATTTACACACATGTTATACAATTTTACACAATCTAGTAATAACAAATAGAAATATAATTAAAACAATCATTGTGTTAGTATAGCATACAGAATAGAGGATAAAGCTTTGTAGCTTATACTAAGCCTCGCTTCTGTCTGTCGTAAGAATCTGCACTGACGATGTTACTTCATTTGAAACATTTTTGAACCGGAACAAAATAAATAAACGAAAGGGTAGACCTGGTTTTAAATAAAGAGAAAAACAGATAAAACAGACAAAAAAAATCAAAAAGAAAAATGTTTTGATTTTTAAAACATTTTAAGTTTAGTAATTATCAAAGAGAGAAAATAAAGGTAAGGAAAGTCCATGAAGTAAAGTTAGGAGGGGAAGAAAGATTTGAGATGTGTGGGTCTTTTTCAGGGACGAAGCGATAGTGGGTTTTAATTAGCGCTTAAATCTTTGTGTATGTGTTATAAAGCCTTGCATAGTTTCGTTTTTGTCCGAGTCAAGAGATTCATTTCCAAACAGGAGAATAGTTTTCAGTGATTGGTGTGATATTGCTGAGGTTGTTTAACATGGTTGTTCTTTTGATTAGTATAAATTGGACATGCAAGAAGAAAGTGTTTTGTGTTTCAATTTCTCCACAAGTGCACAATGGGCTTTCAATGATATTTTTAGAAAAAATGTTCTTTTGCTGCATTCGTAATCTTAGCATGTTGGTAGACACTTCTCTGCTTCCAGTATAATAGTAAGATGAAACAACTTTTTTTTATGATTTAAAGCATGTTGAAAAGTGATAAAGTGGATTGAGTTTCGGACGTCGGGTGCTAAATTTATTCCAAGGCGTTAATAGTTGATGGAAGGAAAGAATTGGAAAATAGCTGAGACTACAGTGGACGTTTCTGATATCTTTTCAGAATTGCGAACCCATAAGGAGTTTACCACTCAGCAAACCAACTGATGTTGGAACAAGATTTCTGAGAATATGGAGGAACGAGAGAGTTTACCATTTTATAGAAAAGAATTGAGTTTGTGCTTAGTCCTCCTGGTTTGGAGTGGTTCTAATGCAGTTTCTTGATATAGTTTAGAAAGAGAAACAAGTTGAGTAGCACCGGAAATGATTCGCAGCGGCTTCTAATTGGATTCGTTCAATGTCTTTTTGTTCGCCTTTTGTAAAATGTTGTCCCATACAGTGTCAGCATATTCAAGGATTGGACGTATAAAGGAAATATATATTATTTCGATAGATTTTCTGTCAGGGTAAAATTTGAAAGTTCTAAGAATATTTATACGCTGCCACGCTTTGTTTTTTGATTGTCTTGAATGTGGTGGTTGACAGGAGCCATTTTTCTGAAAAAGTTAAACCTTAAGTGTTTGTGAATATGAACGTTTGATACAATTGTATTATTGAAAATAACAGGTGGATGAACTGCTTTATGTTTGTTTTTCGTGTGATTTATAAGGTACTCAGTTTTGGAGGATTGAAGGAAAACAAGCCATTGATGTGCCCAGGGCATTTGATGTTTTTGAAGATCAATGTTTGAGTTGTTCAGCAGCAGTTAACTGGATTTTCGACAATGATATACAAAGTTGTAATCGTCAGCAAAAAGACGTATGGGTAATGAGATACTGGTTACAATGTCATTGATGTCACTAGAAACAAAAGCGGTCCAAGAATGGAACCTTGAGAACACCAGCTGAGATGGTTACAGTTATCAGAGGAAGAACCAGAGACAACAACAAAACTGTTTTCTTGTCTGAAAGTATAACTTTTCAAACCACGTAAGGATTTGACCGGGAAATACCACTTTGATGTAATTTAAAGAGAAGACCACGGTGCCACACCCTGTCAAAGGCTTTTGATATGTCACAGAAAACAGCCCTGACTTTCTTTCCCATCATCTAGGGCTTGACAGAAGGAATGATAAATGGAAGTTTAGTTGATTGACAGTAGAGTCGTTAGGCATGAAACCAGATTGCAAGGTAGTGAAAAAGTGATGTTCATGATAAAAAGTTGAAGATGTGTTTGTGTAGGATACGCTCAAGAACTTTATTGAGGGCGCTAAGTAAAGAGATCGGTCTGTAATTACTAATATCTTGTGGGTCATTTTTCTTATGGATAGCACAGATTGAGCAATCTTCCACTCTGTGGGAACTCTCCCTGACTGTATTGAATAGTTGAAAAGATTACACAGAGGAGTTGATAGTTCGACAGATAGTTGTTTCAAAACAAAGTTGTTGATTTTGTCTGGACCTGTGGCTTTGCCGGCTTTCAGAAGTAGAAGTGCATCAGTTACTTCGGTCGGAGTTATTGTTAGAAAATGTAGTTTCGGAGCTACTGGGTTAACACAAGTGTTGGTAGTTGGTTGTTTGGCTTCATTTAGTTGAGTTTGCGCTTGGAAGAAATGATTTAGTGCGTTCGCCTTATCAGTGTTTGTTTTCAAATATTTGATCATTATGTTTTTAGTGCTGGAATTTCTTTGGATGTTTTGTTTGGTTTTATGAATTGTTTTGATTACTGTCCAAAAGTTTGAGGTGGAGATGTCTGGGTTTTTAATTGTTTGTGCTAATTTGTTAAAATGTGTCTTCTTTGCATTGCGCACAAGAGTTTATGGTTTTGTTGCGAGATTGTTTATATGCGGTCCAGTGTTCTTGTAAGTTTGTTTCGTTTAGCTTTATCGTATGCTTGTTTTCTGTGTCTTATTGCTTTACGAATGTCATTTGTGTATCCAAGCTGGTTGCGATGTTCTAATAGTGACTGATTTAGAGGGAATACATGATTTCACAGAGAGTATGAAGGTGCATTTGAAAGTTTGTATGTAAATATTCAATGTTCTGATTAAGCAAGTACGGATGGGGGCTGCGTTCATTTGAATGCCTCTTTCCCTTGTCGGGTCTTTGTTTATTTTCATATTCCCGTTTTTAGTCCAAAACTTTTTTTTACGGGGAAAAGTTGAAAATCACCGGGCGCATAGTTCATATCTTTGCGTCTGGGAAGGTATCTGGATTGTCCTTTTTCATATCGAAGGCAGGCAATAGACTGGACAGTGTAAGCGAAATATTCTGGATCAAGAAAAGGGCTCACCTACTCCACTAACAGACACAAAGATCACTTGACGAAACAAGGGAAAAAAACAATTGAGAGATTTAGAATGCTCTGGAGGAAGTGTGTAGGCCTCACAAAATGACTTGGGTAAGGCCCAAATTTAAATTTTTGAAAAATTCTTTCTATTTTTTTCTTTGTCTAAAAATTTTCAATAGTCCAGGTTAAATCGCCTGTGATATTATGTTTTTATTTCCAGAAAATTCCAAAAAAACCCGGGCTTATAGATTCATTTAATTTTTTATAAAACAGATGCATGAGAATTTGGGGAAAGGGGGATTAAAAAAACGCCAAAAAGGGAAAGGGGTTTTTTTTATTTGACTTTCTACCCAAACACACTCAATACCAAAAGGGCTTCCCAAAGGGCCCTTCAAAGAGAAGGTAAGGGAAATTTTTTTTACTTTTTAAAACCAATATTTTCCCCCATGTCTATCCCAAATACGGCCTTTTTTGAAAGGGTGGGTAAATTTTAAAAAAAAGAAATTTCATTTTTTTAGATTTAGACTGGTCGAGCCAAAGTTTTTGTAAAAACCCAAAGGGTGTCAAAAAGGGGTTTAAATTCAGTATTAAAATAAAAGTCAGTCTTATTTTGATATGCTCTGAATATTGTAGTGGACCACTGTAAGATGTGATATGAATGCGTTTTGAGTGTTTGTTATATCGGGGGTGTTAGGTATATCTGCAGGACCTGGATTTTTTGTGAACGTCACCTGCCATTACTAAGAGCATAGCTAACCAAACGATAAGATTCAAAAACAAGATAGCAATTTACAGCCAGAAGAACGTAATTGATATGGACCAATTAAAACCCACTCTCACTCGATAGGTAGGAAAGGTCAATATTCAATTATGTGATGTCAGGGTTGAATGTATGTTCGAGTGAGAAAGCTTCGACCTGAAAAAGACCCAAGAAATATGACAAGAGAAAGACTTTGCCATTGACAGAATAGAGAAAAGAGTTATAGAGAAGAGTAACTAAAAAGGTTTGGATTTTTAATTTATAAATGAATGATAAGATAGGGTTATCCAATATCATAAGACGAGATTCATTAAAGTAGATTATTGTTAAGCATATCTGTACAATTTTGATTGATTTCATACTGTTTTAAATTGAAAGCTTTTTAGGAACTTTTTTCATTTGATCTTTTTTATTTTATTTTTCATAAATTGAGTTAGTAAAATAGGTATAAGTATTTGAGATATAAAAATAAACATTATCTAAATATGTATAGGTATAACTTATGATACAAGTTGGTACATATATCCTTATTTTGTAAGAGGTATTCTGTATTTATATGGCAAACATGTAAGCATTAACATTTTGTTATTTAATAATAATAATAATAGTAGTAATAATAATAATAATAATAATAATAATTATTATAATAGTAGTATTTACATGATGATAATTTCAGTATTTTATTTTAGTATTTTAGGTATAAGTTATTAATAAATAATTTTATCTAAATAAATAATTGTCTAACTTATGATATATGTAGGCTACATATTTCCTTTATTTATAATAGGTATTCTGTTATTAAGGTGGCAAACATGTAGGCATTTACATTCTGTTATTTCATAATAATAATAGTAATTGAATGATGATAATTTCAGCTAGGAAGTTTGAGAATGTGCATAAACTGATAATTAGCTGGAAGAGGATCTATGAAGACAAGTCAACAAAATAAACAATGACACAGGTAAAATGATTTAGACTTTCAGACAAGGCAAGTATATAAAGAAATTTTAAACTTTCAGATTGCAGCAATTGCAAATAATAGTGAAATTGTTCAAAAGTGAGCAAAATAATGATACATTGTCATTTTCATAAAAAATTGATTTTGATATAACAAGTCAATCATGAAAAAATTGCATTATCATATTTAGGCAAATATTGTACTAAGAAGTTACATTGTCCAAGGTTATTAAAGATAAAGATTCACATACAAATCATATACATATCTGATTAAAGATGATGTTTTGATAATAATTTTGTTTATTTGATTTTTTTATAGAGAAAATCAACAATATGTAATCACTGTAAGAGCAGTTTTGTTGACTAGCAAAGGGAAGATTGACAATTTTTAGCAAAATTGCTGCAAGTAAGTACAATTTGAATAAGCACATATTAGAACAAAATGAATGATTGCAATTTCAGTTCAATGACTTAGGAAGTATGAGGAAATTACCTTCCACCTTAAGACAACACAAAGTTTCATGTAAGCTTTAAGTGATTGAAAAACATTTATTAATAAAAAAATTATGTGCTATATATATTAAGATGTTGATTTTTTTCATACAAGATAGATGTAGGTAACATATTTTGATAAGTATATTATTTAGTATGTTTGACATTTGCAGAAGCACAAAAGAAATTGAAGAATATTTCTTGATTCAAAAAACCTGCATCTTTTATGTAAGTCTTGTATGGTATTCTATGATTAAAGGATTTAAACATCTTAGTTTAAAGACAAGCTTATACATATTAAACTTATAAAAAATATTGTAGTAATATATTAATAATTATTTCTCTGAGAATTTCAAGAATATTTATCAACTGACAGAGTGACTTTGTTGGTCAACATAATTATGACAGAGCAGCTTAATGATCATCAGAAGAGAAGAGTGACAGTTTCAATCAACAAAGCTACAAGTAAGAACAAGTTAAACTAACAAATATTTAGGGCAAAATGTAAAATTGTAATTTCAGTTGAATGGCTTGTCAAGATAAGTTGACAAGAATAGTTTTCCTAAATTTCATTGCCAAGAATCATTTTAACAATCAAGCCAAATGTAATCTACATTGTCAAGATAAGTTGACAAGAATAGTTTTCCTCAATTTCATTGCCAAGAATCATTTGAACAATAAAGCCAAATGTATCTACATTTGATAATGTGGCAATACCATGGATGATTATAACTGAAAGTTATTTGTACATTTAAATGGTAAATTTTAGAACTGACACTAGTGGACAAAATAGCATACTTATGCTTTAAAATACTCCTAAATTGTGCATTAAAAATAGGTTAAGGCTACATGCTATAAATTGTACTAATTGTATGAATATATCATGCATCAAGGACGAGTAAGAGTTGTTTATGAATCTGGAGGCATGCTGGTTTAATGTTCTTTCTGTGCATTACTTTCCTTATGTAATATTTTCTGTATATTTTAAATATGGTATTTGGTATTTTTTAAATAAAGATGGAAACTCCTATGAATGACATGTACAATGTACAATTTTCATCAACAATCAATTAAAACTACTATGTGTAATATTCATGCAACACAAATAAATTTTAGTACGTCTGTTTCATGGATATTTAATACCTAAATACATTATAATGCATTGATATGTTATTATTGTAGTTATTGTTCTACAAATGTTTAAAATGATCATCAAATCGTGCGTTATAACAAAAATCTAAGTTTCTATGTTGCTTTTGTTTTCAGTTTTTTGCTTTTTGGAATGTTTTATCGCTATATCCTTTTAAAAATAAATAATATTGCACCAATCTATGCTCTTTACCGTAGAAAGATGTGTAATATAAACAATGTTTTTTTTAAGTTCATTGTTACCTTGAAATTTGACAGCAATGACAAAAGAACTTCGATTTACAAATTCATGTTTTAATTGTATCAGATCACAAAAGTGTTCTAAATATAATGCAAGATATTCATTCCTTCTGACCGAAGAGATATAACAAATTCGATCCTTTACACAAAATGAGTCTTCTCCAAAACCATAACATAAGAATTGACTCTTGTTTTTATTACTGGAAAGAGAAGACATACAATTTGATTAGCCGCTATGACCATTAGTGTCATTTGCTATCTCTTACACACGTAGACAAAATCAATTCTACTTTAGTGTTAAGGATGTCTTAAGAGATCATGTTTAATGATAATGCATTGTCGCAATGTAAACCCTCTGTCAACATATATGTAACGTATATGTCCTTGGACAATATTCTTCGGAATATAATGTATATCATAAAAAGCCACCGTAACAACGTATACAAAACATACGTTTATTACTTATATACTGTTGTTTTAAATGTTTCCGCCAACCAACACAGGTATCAAATAATAATGTAGCCGTATATATAGTATTTCAATTTTCATTTTTTAGACATCAATAAGCTGAAATCAGTGCAAGGTTTTGACTTTGTATGAAACGCATTATTGTAGAAATTCAGTTATTTAAATAAGAAACTTGTATCTAATGTGTCGCGTTTAATATAACCTGTTGTTACTGGTATTGAAGCAAAGCTTTTGCCCAGGAAAAAATGCAACCATTCAATTCCTTCATAAGCGAGCAATTTCTATGCTAATTGGCTATAGATATGATTTTGTAGCGATTTACACTCTGTCTTTTGAGGTAAGTAGACTGTAAAGAGTGTTACTGAATACGTTTACCAGAATTACACATTGAATGATTAATGTATTATTTTATTAGTTTTGTAATATTTATGGTTTGGTTTTAAAGTGATATGTTACTTTTATTTAATAATCGTAACATAAAAAGGCATTGTCCGGTTTTTAACAATGTAAACACTTTTAACGTTATTACACGTTTTCAAAATCAATGTATATGATTGTTGATTCATTCTCACTTTAAAAAACATAAATTTTTCAAAGGAAGTTAAAAGACAAATATGAGGGCATGTATAAATGTAGATTTTTTAACAAATTTTCACATTTCATAATTTTCACCCATATTAATAAGAAAGATTGTTTTCATTTTTTTACGCTGATATATCCTGCCAAAACTAGCTTCTCACTTGAATGATTGAGATCGACCTCAATGCCAATACACCTCCATTTGGTTCAATCTTCTTATCTTCGTGTCACTTAACATCTCCTCTAAGACATAATCGATTATCTTGACCATTTAAGAAGTATGCTCAAATCTTTTGAAAGAACCCCCCCCCCCCCCCCCAGGGAAATTTCACATTAAACAGTATCTTTCTTATTTATATTTATTTGTTTTGTAACTGCTTTACATAATGTCAGTTTGACGCTTTCCAGATAAAAGGCATTTAAACAAAAACTGCAAATTGTTATGTTAAAGTGCAGCAATATGTATATTTTATTATTATTCAAAAAAGATTTTCCCTCAAATATTGTTTTAAATGTACAATAGAAGTTGGCAAACATTTCTTTGCATTTCCAAAAAATATTTGTGTTGATTAAATTGCCTCCTCTATACACCTCTATACTACAAGGTTTTGGTGAAAACAATTAAATGATCCTACATATGATAATTAAGTTTTCTGATCTAAAGAATGTTAAAATGATAGATATTTTTCTTCCATGTCAAATCATTATTTTGCAGTTTCTATCATAACCATTCGAAGTCTGTAACATTGGGACTGACTTAATCATTGCAACCATAATTGATTGAAGTAAACATCATCATCATCATCTTTAAATCATAGTGTGATTTTTTTGTTGTATTCACTTGTATTATTTCACTTAAAAGTAGGCTTGAAATGATACGAGTGGTGACACTTTAGAAATGAGTGTTTCTCAAGATAGTTTTGAGTGCTTTTTAAAGTTTGATAAAATAATAATTTGTTTTTAAAACATATTTTAAACCGTTTATTATTTTTATTTGTATTGAAATTCTTAATTTTGTCTGTAAATAAGTTTATTTAATTTCACATTCTCTGTTTTTAGAATGTTAAAAGTCGATGCGTTTTAGCGTGATATGATTCATGCAACAATAATATCAAATTCAGAATCAATTGATCAATTGGCCAAGAATCTGAACTTGGGTTGGTGTGTACCGACAAGTGTCTGGTAAAGTAAAAACATTAAACCAGGAGCTAGAAAAATATGTTTTATATAAACAAGACAACTGTAAAACATTTTATCAAATATTGCACTTTAATTGCCACGGCATAGTTAACATAATATAAATGAAGAAGTTAACAGTATCACAATTACTGAAATAATAAAAAATAATAAACAGAACAACATTATCAATAAGAAAATAAACAGTTATGTCCTATTCACCTATAATGTCATTTATGTTTAGAATGACAAAGATAATGCATGAAACAAAATTAATCGGCAATTAAAATAATAATTGATATACGTTATACATAAAGTAATAGAAAGAGCATCGAAACACGAGGCTATCTGATTTGTATGAGGGGGCGTAGCCCCCGAGTATTAATTAGATTTCCGAGTGTTTTGATGTTCTTTCTCTTTGTATCATAGTCAAACATTAAACACGTTCACTGTTGTCGCAATATGAAACCCCGGAAAAAATAACAAATAAACGAGCATCCTGTCGCTTTCCCTTTCTTTGCCGTCACAATAAGTAAACCCCAGCAAAAATGAACCAATCAATGGGCATGCTCTGGAGTGCGGGTAACTAGTACCTGCACTCCAGTTAACGCACCGTGCATGTAAATGTATACGATTTAACTCGGACACATTTTCAACAGAAAGGTCTCCAAACTATGATACAAATAACACTTGTACCTCGTAATTATAAAAATTATTTTAAATCTCTACTTCACAAGTAGTAAAATGTATTCACTCTTTGATGTAACAGTAATATGCCATTCGTAAAATGTTTTCTAATACTGGAGTGGTCTGTGAAAAAAAACCTGGTTCTTTTCTAGATAACACGCTTTCCTAAGCAAGTACATCGCTTATTCCAAGATAACTTATGACACTTTCCCCCGTAAAATCCTTGGCATAGTCTTATCTCATATTTGTATGGTCCAACACTTCTCATTATGACGTCATCACAAGTTTGCGTTATTGAATTATACCGACAAGCATTGAACTGACGAGCACTTGTGCCGGTTAAAAGTGACAGCAGCAACATTACTGACACCGATATGAATTTCGTCCAACCGAGAAGATCCATTTTTACAGTTCCAAATGTTTTACTGTGAAATATTTCTTTTGTCTTCTTTCCTGTCTTTGTTTAATCCTGAAGTAAAAAAGTGTTGATATGTTAAGAACAGAACAGAGATCTACATGCTTTTATATAAGTTAACCTTATTGAAGGGAAAAGATTAGCCTTTTCAACAACAATATAGAGCCAGGCCAAACTGCTGGAATCTATACTGTTGGTAGTTCCATTCTGTTTTGTATATTGATTTTAAACACTTTTCAAATGGTCTGGTCTAAATTGAAAACTGGGCAAATCCATTCTACAAATTCAGCTGTTCAAGAGTTAAATATAACAATGAATTACTAATTAGATAACACTTAATTGCCAGTGTCCACGTTATTTATCCTTTTATTTAGGGCCAAAAACGTGTTTTTGTTTAGGACAAGACCCCACCTCAAACCCTAATCACTGGAAGTACATACTCTTTAGAAGGATGTTTCGGTTGGGCATTTAATAACTTAATCGCTTTATTTTTTTCAGTTTTATTTTTTCAGTTAAAAATAATTGATTCGTACATATTATGTTAAATCAATTAGATACATTTTATTTAAAATAAATCAAAACATTACCTTATTTTACTGTTGTTTTTGTCGTTGTCGTCCTAGAGCACGTTTGTGTTTATAGGTTGTAGTGTTGTAGCCTGCGTATTTATAGGTTGTAGTTTGGGATTTCATAATGAAGTTTAGTTACGTTTTGTTCCATTTATAGAATAATTCGGAAAATTTGTAAATTAGATTCGAGTTAATTATAGCATGAAACATGAGTAATTATTCTTCTTCCGAGAATTTGGTGGGATGATTTAATTCATAGTCAAACTTAAAAGCATGTCATGTTAACAGGAATTATATACTTTAACAACCAATTAGCTTCGAGCACTGTCAAGTATTTAGATTAAGTAGGACATGCAACTTTTTGTATTTAATTGGATTAGATAAGTATCTTTAATTGTTTATTGGTATTTTTTTTCATTCTTAACCTGCTGGAACCGTAACTGGTTAGTCTTTGCTATCAGTATAGAGCTAGGCCAATCTGACGAGGTTTTATACCGGTGGGTGGTCCTTTTTGTATTTTGAATTTGAATTTCCTTACACTTCGAATCAACTGTTCCGAATTAAAAGCACGATAAATCTAAAACACAAATTCAGTGAGGGTGTAACAAAGCCAACAAGTGAATGGATATATTGCTATTTCTTTTGATTCTAACTTTATAGATTGCTGATTTTGGACTGATAATAACCTTTAAGTATTTCAACTATTTCAAACAATGAAATTTATCGTATCTTCTCAAAGTGTCAATATCAGTCTACTTTTCGAAATTTAAAAATTTAATAAAATAGAAGTAGGAATGGGAGTATTCTGTTATTTTTTATGGACCGCTCATAGTAAAAATCCCAATGATTTTTTCAAAGCAATAGGTTAGAATGAGGGGGTTAAGTACTGTGCTTTTTTATTGTGTTCTACATGTTTTATTGTGTTCTACATGTTTTATTGTGTTCTACATGTATAAACAATGTAGACAACGGTTGGGTAGGATATCATGAAAGGTAAAATGAGTAGTAACTGGAAACCCCCATAATGATTCATCATAAAATGTTTATATTTAACAATACTTAGTAATATATCAATTAAAACACTAGAACATCTTAGAAGAGTTAAGCTGTTATTAAAGTAAGTGTTTCAGTATCTATTGCGACGGATACTATTATTATAACTATAAGATTTTTATAGATTAACAAACACACAGTAAATGCCCTGTTTTCCCCGATTGAGGCACACATTCCATGTTTTACCTGGTTTCTAGAATTCCTACATATCTATTTCCCATATTAACGCAGACGCTCAATTACTTTATATTGTGGCAATATCACGACTCAACATTTATTTGGGAAATTAATTGCAGAAACACGCAATAATGTTCGTAGAAATGCCTGATCTTTGAAATGAATGGAACTATTGATATTTTGTGATTGTATATATGTATGTATGAATGAATGTATTAATGTATTTGTATACTTTGTATACGTCAAAATAAACTTTCTGTTCTGTTCTGTTCTGTTCTGATAATGTTAATTTTTAATCTTTTCCAGTGCCGCATGCACCAACATTTTAGATAATTATTTTTATAAATTTTAACAATATGCATCCGATTGCAAATTTATTTCATTATTCCATTTTTCCATAGTTGTTGTTGTTGTTGTTTAATAGCGTTCCTTTTGGGAATATAGTGGTTGGTGCACATATTTTGACAATTAAACATGGTTAAAGAGTCATTTTTCTTCTTAATTTGAAACTTTATGTTTGTTTTTTATTAATTTGACTCTACACATTGTTTTTAATAATACTTTTACGGAAGATGTTAAAGTATTAAATTTCCAAATGTTAGAAGGTGAAATCATTTTTATATAATTTGATAAAAGTTTTTATGAAGTTATATCCAGCTTACTTTTTTAATAAAGTTTTGTAATAAGCAGTCTATAAATTTATACTTTTAATTGTATTTTTTTCTTTTAATTTCATCTTAAACGCAGATATGGAATTAAATGAATCTCTGTCAATTGATAATTATGTATAGTTTAGTAGTTACTGTCAAATAATAAGAAAACATAGAAATGCATAAGTTTTTCTTTGTGTAAAGGTAAAAAATGGCTGACAATCGGACGATTACGATGTATATCGTAGAGATAACATGCAATTTCATTATATACAGAATATAGGCGTGCATTTACAAAATGATATTAAGTTATTTGAATCTAGACAAAATCTCAATTTAAACAGTATCGTACACATTATCTTAAAGGCGACAACATGGATAAAACAAAAGAGATACAAGTTTAAATGTACAACGTTGGAAATGAAAATACATTTAACTAAACTGGTAATTTATTAAAAGGTACTGTTTGGAAATTGCAGACAAAGAAGTGAGCCGTGCTTTTCGAAAAAGTGCAAGTATTAATTATGTTATCATTGAAGATCCAATAATACCAAATTCTGAAAGGAGTCGGCAAAATTGCACAAGTCAGTTTCTCTGGATACTGGAGAAAACGAATGTGTGAAAAAAGCATTCCATCTTGGGTTCCGGATCTTTTAAACGTAGGTCTATTCGGGTAAGATTTCATTCTTTGTTTGAATAAAGTAGAAAAGTTAACAAGTACCAGATTTCATACATGTAACCTGGATGTCTTTACATCACAAATATTTTAATTAAAAGTAGATATTTTCACTTGTACCTTGAAATACATGGTTATATAGGATGGTTATATTAAACAGGTGATAACATGTGCATTTGTCAATGGAACAAAGACAAGGTTCTACTGCCCTATGGTCTAACAACAGGAGGCCCACTACCAGAACAAATATATTTACTGCAGTACGATTTTTGTGACTGCTAAATCCTTATTTCAATCATAATATTTCCATATAAAGATAAATCAATATTATGCTAATATTTAAGTTGCAAGCCTCAGCATTTTCATCTTGAAAATAATAGTATCTGATGTAGTATAAATAAATAATTTTTTTGGTACAGATCAGTAGAGACATTCAACACTTTTACGATGTTTAAACATCCAACACTATAGTTAAACGAAATAAAACATCAAATAAAGTAACATCTACTTTTATATTTGGTGATAATGTTTGAACAACAAGCAGCAAGGAATAAACCGATTTTAATAACAAACTGGCTTTATTTGAATTCTTACACCAAAGACATATTTGTTTATACGTTGCCGCAACTTTCATTTGCTTAAAGGACTTTATCTCAAATAAATAGCTTTACGATAACGTGAAATGCTATTAATGTCAAATACCAAATCGGTTTTAACATAACTACATGTATTCGAACGAGACATTGACGCGAATCAATAGGTCATATCTCATGCTATTAAATCTTAAACGACCCTTTTTCTATAAGAAATATACTTTACTTTTCAGAGACGTTCCAGCAAACACTAACATAGGCCAGAATCAGAATTTGGGCACGATACCGAAACGTACTAGAATATTCGAGAAAGAGTTTTACAAGAACGCGCAGTGACGAACGCTATCGACACTTTACAAGAACGCTGGAGAATGATCATGTTTATGTATGAGGATTGTGTTGATCTCAACAAGCAAAGAGCAGAATGTAAATTAAAGAAACTTTGCATAAAATTACAGGTTGAACTTATAATGATTATATTGATATTTAATTAAGTATGTTTATTCATATCTATGGTATTACTTAATACATTTAATTTTGATAAAAGGCGAAGTCCATATCTAAATCATAAACGAAATAAATTTCATAAACTTGTGTTTGAAATAAGTTCATTTTGATTTCAAAATGCAATTATCTCTTCAATATAACATTGGAGTTTGACTTTTTCCTGTAAATAATTAGAAAACGATCGTTCGTTGTGGGTCTTAAGGCTGATTCGCCAACAAGACATTTGCATGTTAATCTTTTTTTTTCTAAAAGTTCTAAAATTTTATTTCATAAAAAAGTTTCTCTTTTGGAATCATTGTATTACTGTTACTCTTCAAATATTAATAAAGAATAGCAGCTCTTTTGCAACATGCACGATGTCAGAAGATTAGTAAAGTACAAAAATTTACTCACTTCTTAGTTTACACAACTTTTGACTTTTGATTTTGAACACGTGCTATTTAAAATCGTGACTTTGAAGTATTGCTTATAATGTAATACAAAATGCTTAATATATCGGTAAGGGGTTTAATCTACACTGATAATCACACTGGTATATAAGTTTCCTGATAATATCAGAGTTAAGAATAATGAAAAAGCATTTTCCTCTCCGTGCAAGGTCGAAAATGCAACACAGTCAAGTGTCAATTTCATCTTTTTCACGATCGGATAAAGCGGTGTACTGATTTTCTTCTTATATCTATCATTCCATTATACATGTTAAATTTTAAGCTAGACGAATTGCAAAAAAAAAAATACAAAAAAAAATCACATTTTCTATCCTTGTCTATGTTTTCAAGTACGATGATACACTTGACATTTTTTACTATTAGCGTACATCGAATACATCCATTTTGATTATCATTATACTCAAAAGTGTCATTTTATATCATTGCTTTTGCTTTTTATGAAATGTCAGAAGTTAAAATGATGTATCTAATGCTTAGTGCGAAACGGTTGTAACTCTTTATTTATGTGTGTCTCTATGCATTACAATCATGATCTATAATTTTTTATTTATAATATTTAAGTAATTGTGTGGGTTTTTTAAGTTTATACAGAATGTATTTGAGTGCAACAAGCTTTATCACCATATTTCTACTTCGTGACAACGCAGTAAGGGCTCTTTTTTACATATTTTGACCTCATTAATGTGGATTATAAGTGTCGTTTTTGCACTCTTTCTTCTCTACACAATATTTCACTTTTGAATACATTTTCAAAATTTTCATAAAAATGAGCATGAATCAGGATGTTCTTGCTTAAGGTGATAACGTATGAATTACTTTCTAGGTGTAATATATTTTTTTAATAACACGGAGTCATATGATGATTACATGTTGTACAATTGTTTTCAATAAACTATTAAAATTACCATGAGTAATATTTCTGCAGCACATGTAAATTTCTAAAAAGTACGTGCATTTTATGGATATCTAATACTTAATGACATTAAAATGCATTGATATCTTATTGCTGTAGTTATTGTCCTACAAATGTTTAAACGAGCTTCGAATCGTGCATTATAACAAGAAATCTGAGATTTTGTATTGCTTTTGTTTCAATTGTCTTCATTTTTACGTTTTACCGCCATCTCTACTTGAAAATGATTAATATTGCTTCAATTTGTGCTCTTTGGCGTGGAAGATGTGTTATTTTAAGTTCATAGTTACCTTGAAATTTGACAGCATTGGCAAACGAACTTCCGATTTACAAATTCATGTTTTAATTGAAACAGATCATAAAAGTGTTCTAAATATAATTTCAGATATAAATTCTTTCTGATCGAAGCGATATAACTCATTCGAACCTGTAAACAAAATTAGTCTTCTCCGAAACTATGACATAACGATTGTTTTGTTAGACACACAATTTGATTAGCCCCTATTACCAGTAGTTCCATTTGCTATCTCTTATAGACAAAATCAATTCTACTTTAGTGTTACTGATGTCGTAAACGATCACTGTTTAATGATAATACATTGTCGCAATGTAACCCCCTTTCAAACCACATAACCTTGAACAATATTCTTCTGAATAAAAAACAACAAAACACGTATACTTACTTTTATTACTTATGACATGTACTGTTGTTTATTTTAACGTATTCGCAAACCAACACGTGTGTCAAATAAGAATGTAGGTTTATTTAGAGGATTCCAATTCTTATACATTAATAACTTTAAACCAGTGCAAACATTCGACTTTGTTTGAAAAATGTTATTGTAGATATTCAGTTATTTAAAAAGAAAACTTATATTTAATTGCACGCCTTATCATGGGACATTATATAAAATATTTAATCTGTTGAAATAGTAATACATTTTTTATTTCAGAAAAGGAATAATGAAATATTTCATGCTATCACAATTAACATAATAATATCAAACTTAATATAAATTCAGTTGAAATGCCTAATATAATAATGTTGAAAATTAATACTTAGCAATACTACGACAAAAGTGAATTCTAATAACACTGACAGCTCAGATCACAAACAGATGGATTAACATATCCATATCAAGTTCCATTATAGAGTTCCTTCTATTCATGTAATGGCTTTCTTTAATGGCTAAACAAGGTACAAATATAATAAATCTCTTTTTGACACAAGATGGTAAGACTATAGAAGTTGTTATTGATTGTGACGATGTGAAATTATATGTGACACTATAACGTGATTATATCTAATCGGAATAAATCGGTTCATTTCCTATGATAGCAATGACAAATGTCAAGAAAAATGTGTAAATTATGCCAAGGCGATACTGAATGTTGCAAAGAACACGGCTTATTTGCTAAAAGACATGGATCAATCGCTGAACGTGATGAAACTTGTTAATATATCTACATTAAGTTCCATTCGTCAGTTACTTCTATTATGTAGTTTTTTAATGCTGTTAGTTCCACTGAAATCTAGACATCGTATTAAATTTTATATTTCAATAACAGGTGTCAAATAATTTGGAAACAAACGAATCTTTCTGACGTGAAACATCAAGCTGAAAAGCATATTTTCGACCATATTTGAGCATACTTTTATTCTTATATGTTAAAGATAATCAGCAATTGATTATGTCTAAGAGGGGATGTTACGTGACACGAAAATAAGAAGATTGTAGCAAATGGAGATGTATTGATACTGAGATCGACATCTGAGTCATTTAAAGATGCCTAAGTCGGTAGCTATTTTTGTAAAATCCTCCTGAGGATATAATTCCTGAAAAAAATGAAAACAATCTTTCTAAATTTTAATCCTTACCTTGTGAAACAGAAATTATGAAATTTTATAATTTAATAAACTACATTTATACATAACCTAATATTTGTCTTTTAAGTCCCTTTGATTGATTAATTATTTTAAAGTGAGAATGAATCAACAGTCATTGATTTCAAAATGTGTAGTTATGTTAATATTGTTAACACTGTTAAACAAAATGTAGACAATGACTTGCGATTTGTAAATAAAAGTAAAATATCACTTTTAATCCAAACTATAAATATTATAAAACTAATGTACCAGCAGTTTGTTTTTCTCATATAACGTATTCATTGAATTAGCACTATACTGTACTGAACAGTCTATACTTTGAAAACAATATATTCATTCAAAACAGACGGAGTATAAACCACTACAAAATATCGGAGGACAATTAGCATATAAATTGCTCCCTAATGAAGGAATGAAATGGTCACGTTTTTTCTTATACAAAAAGTTTTGCAATAGTGGTCGTTAAATGTAAAATTGACTTTACATCATAGACAAGACAATTAAGTGTAATAGTACCATAAAACAATCCATTTAATTGTGCTGGGGTTTCGCAATTCTGAATAAATATTTCATCTGGACAACTTTGTACTTTGCTAAAAAAACAAAAAATCACTTAAATAAAATTGTATACTCCTGTATAAGATATGTTGTTTTAAACAATACTTAAATTAAAATGAATTACTGTTTTAACATGTTAAATATTTTATATGATGCCCCATTCATATATACTGTATAATCATGATTGTAAGGCCCGTACCGATAGGATAAGCATTTTGTTTTAAATAATCAGCAATAGTTGAAAATAACGATTTAAAATAAAATATGTTTTAAATTAAAAGTCACAACATGTGAACACAAAGAAGTGAATAAACTTGTGTGAAATTTGCTACCCTTCTGTACGATATTGAAGGCGTATTCATGTTGAAAAGGAGCTCTTATTTATATGATTGTTTAAAGAATGAGAGTTATATACATATGCAATCTGCTTTTGTCGTTGGTTTTGTTGTTTATCTGTTAAAATTTCTTGATTCTATTTTTATATTCGTACGTCTGTAAGATATTTTTATCACTTAATCTTATCAATAAAATATCATCATCAACTTCATTTATTTCAAAGTTATTTGACATATTTTTATTTATCACAAACCCTACTATCCTTAACCACCTATAACCTGACCATGCATTTCTATGTATTCTTATTCTATTATGTATTACAAGAAAAGCATTGATGCAAAGCATCAAAGGGCGACGCCAAAAGAATTTGATCCAGGTTTGCACCTAAATACTTAACAAAAGATGTGTACTTTATAGCAGTACCATTTCATGTGACCTGGAGGCTTGGCCCAGTTTATGTTGAAACTTAAACCAAAAAGAATAGACTCTGTCTTGCCAAGATGCAAAGACAATTTATAGTCAATAAACCAATCTTAAGATTTACTTTACCAGATACAAGGATACCTGAGTCATCATCACAGGCACAAGTATCACACCTGGGAAGAAAAAATATGACCAGATTAATAAAAAATCTGTGTTCATCTTAAAAGTGTCAAAAACCAAAAAAAATATGTAAATAATGACCCCCTTTAAAAATATACTATTAACTTTAAGTATATTTTTAAAGGGGGTCATCATTTACATTTTTTTTTTGGTTTGTGACACTTTTAAGATGAACACAGGTTTTTTTTATCAATCTGGTAATATTTTTTCTTCCCAGGTCTGATACTTGTGCCTGTGCATATAATAAAAGCTTATTGCTTAGGGTTGCAGACATGTCATTGACATATATTAGACATAAAAGAGGACCTAAAATGAACATCAGGGGGACACCATAGATATTCAGAGAGAACGAGTACCAGCCACATTCACCAGCTGCTATCAGAGATAAGACTTGAACCATGCAAGAATGTCATTACATATGGCAGATGCTTGAAGTTCCATGAAGAAGAAGAAAAAAGAACTTCTTCATGTGCAGTATAGTGTGATCAACTGTACCAAATGCTTTTTGTAGATTTAAAAGTATCACGCAATACTGCCTTTGTCCATTTCAAATTAAATGCAATCTATTAAATGAATCAAACATGTGTCAGTTGAAAAACCACTTCTAAACCCTGACTAAAACTGCCTGACCATGACTCGAACCCATGACTTTCAGAAGACCAACTGAGCTATCCGGCCGGCTACACATTTTCTATTTATTAATGAAACAGTTCTAAACCTAAACCTTTTTCCCCACTATATTGATTCATGTACTTGAATTTCTGATGTTTACAGAGCATAGTAAATTAAACTAATGGTTATTTGCAGTAACAGGATTAGAAAAACTTTCAGCTTGACCAGAACTCAAACCTGTGACCCACAGAATAATGTACCGCGGCTGTAGCGATTGAGCTATCTGGCCGCTTACACATTTTCTCCCCTAAATAGTGAACAGTTCTAAACCGTGACAGATATATAGATTTTTAAATTAACAGATAATTAATTCTTAATTAATAAATAAGAAAAAAAAACCTTACATACTCATAGTCTTTATATAATTAAAATAACAATTTATATAATTATTATTGTATAATTATTTTTACTAAAAAGGGCTAAGACAGTTATTGAATGTGCCATTATTTATAACAGGTCAATTTGAAAGTGAATATAACTGTGCTTATACATGTACAATATCTATGATAAGAAATGTTATGAAGGCTGATTTGTATTTTACATCAAGGGCACCGGGCGAAAACATGAAAATGCAACAAACGAACCACTTTGTGGTAGATTTTATTTTCATGTTTTCATCTGGCGCCCGGTTACTTTTTGTACTTTGTTGGTTTTCATGTGGCACAAATCACCCACTATAAAATTTAGTGTACAAATTTATTCAAGGACTAGTAACAATCTACTATCTAATGTAAAGTCTGTTGTCGGGTTGACTCAGGAGACCTGGAGGTTGAGACCGGTGTCCCTCCATTACAAATAGATAAGTCAGAAGCTGTCCTTTTCAAACTATGCACATGTTAGAAAAAAATTAGAATAACTATTCAGAACATGATTTTTTGAGGCTTTATCAATTATATTGCTTGATCCAAGTTTCAGGACATTTTCAATCAATACATGTATTATCATTTATAACTTTAAATGAAAGTCTCATCCCTTTAATAATAATGACATAACTGCAACTCTTTAAATTCAGAAATATTATAAGTCTCATCATACCAATATACTAAGATATAAATGTATGCACATAACATTAATAATTCCAAGTTTCTATTAAATAAATATGAAATATATTGGGTATATAAAGCCAGTAAAAGTATATATATATATCAATATTCACTCATCAGGGCCTCTATGCTTTTGATGACCTTACAACTGGTAAATTTCATAAAACAAAAATTGTAAGTAATACCTAAGATAGACGGAAAAGAACAAATAATTTAGTAAACATGAGTTACTTCCCCTTGAAATAAAGAAAACATGAAACCCAAAAGAACACCCTAAACATCAAAATTAAGAAATGTTGCAGGATCATTTTAATTATGCCATGCAAATTAATGGTAAAGAATTCATTAAAAAGTAGATGGCCATGTGACAGCAGTAATTGCAGAAAATCGGATAGCTGTCAACATCCGGATACTGGTACACTTTGTAAAAACAACCATTCTGATCAACAGATGAACGTAATATGGATAAAATCAATAGGATAATCGTTTACAACAGTCCATTACCTATCCTAATACTCATTTGCAGGTGAACTTTCTTCTTGTAGGAAAGTTTTAAAAATATATAAATGAATGAGCATCAATGTAGACCACAACGATATTCGAAATCCGGGTTTTAGTATTGTCAATAAAACAAAGGGACAAGCTGTTAATCAGAGCCTGCAATTTCGTGAAAATTATATCACAATGCACATGCTTTTTATATAAAGTTATTAAATACAAATATAACAACATATTTGTTTACTTGATTTTTACGAATCAAAATAAATATAATTAACACAACATGAAATTAACTGCTAATAATAACAGCTCCTTCCATAGACAAAAATAAAAAGCATTCCATATAAGACGACGCCGCTCACCGGCGTCGCCAATCAAACGTATTATCAAACCAAAGCTAATAAAAACAAATAGAAAATTCGTTTTCTGTGCAATTAAGCAATAATAAATATATGTAAAAATGACTCTTATTGGTTGGGCTTTTACGTTGCTCCGGCACAGTATAGGTCATATGTCGAAAAATAACTATTTAGACATGTTCAATTGTGTCAAAATATGTATATTCCCAAATAAAACCATTATTTAATACAACTAGTTATGTACGTTTAATTACTTTTAAAAGTCTTCTTCAAACAAAGGTTTTTTTTTTAATTTTTGCAATTAGATGCACATTGTCAGAATTTATAGAATAATCATCATAAACTACATGTGTATACGGCACCAGAAAAAAAACTATAATTCAGAAAACAATAAATTAATACAACTAGTTATGTACGTTTAATTACTTTTAAAATCTTCTTCAAACAAAGGTTTTTTTTTAATTTTTGCAATTAGATGCACATTGTCAGAATTTATAGAATAATCATCAACTACATGTGTATACGGCACCAGAAAAAAAACTATAATTCAGAAGACAATAAATGTTGATAAATGTACATGCTAATCGATTCCCAAAAAATAAGATTTTAAACTATCAATAGTTCAATTCATTACATAGGTTAGGCATTTCTGAGAACTTGATTGCGTGTTTCTGCTTTTCCCCCAAATACCAAATAATTGTTTAAACGTCATACAGTCGTAATAAAAATTAAGTGGGCGTTGGCGTAAATCTGGAAAATAAATGTACAAGGAGAAACCCGGTAGAAACTATGTTAGAATGTGTGCATCAAGCGGGGATTTCACCACTACCTTTCGCTGAAAACAAGACCTTATGTGTGGGTTAACCGAGCCCGCAACATGTTCAATTTTGTCCTTTTGTGCATTCTTTAGGGATTGTCTATTGATAACCTATAAGTCATTGTACCCGATAATCCCTCGGTTGGAGCCTGGGAAGCAAATGGCAAACTGGTATGATATAATCGTAGTAAACATCGCAATAGATACCGAAACACACACTTGAATTAATGACATATTAACTTTTCCATGGTTTTCTAGTGTGTCAAGAGGTTCATTAACCTCTTGTCATTGGTGAATGATTATGTAGTTTTCTAACAACTGCGTTTTTTACCGTTTAATGGTATCCTACAGTACTGTTTTCTACATTGTTTAGAGAACAAAAACAAACAACAAAAAACGCACAGTTCCCTCATTCCAAGTTACCGTTTTAAAAAATCACTGGGACCTACACAATGGGCGGTTTATAAACAGTATACTCTCATCCCTACTTCTTTTTTCTTAAATTGTTAAAAATTTGAAAAAATAGACTGAAATTCACACTCTGAGAAAACACGATCCGTAGATAGAATTCATTGTTTAAAATGGTTGAAATATTCAAAGGTTATGATCAGTCTAAAATCTGCAATAATAAAGAAAAGAAAAATGGAAAATGAAAAAGATGTGTTGGCTTCGTTGAATCCTTACTGAATTTGTGTTTTGGATTTATCGTACTTTTATTTGGTACAGTTGATTCGAAGTTTAAAGAAATTCAAATTCGGTATAAAACCCAGTCAAACTTGAGTGCTGTGCAGTCCATCTAAGGGCTTTACTGACAGCAAAGACTAATAAATTTCGGTTACGGCAGGATAAGAAAATACAATAACAACAATTAAAGATACTTATCTTATTAAATGTTGAACGTCATTCTTAAACTAAATACTCGAATGACATTGCGTAAAAGTAATTGACAGTTAAATTATATAATTCCTGTTAACGTGACATGCGACATGCCTTTCATATGAATTAGTCCATCCTAACAATGCTCGGAAGAATTACAATTCCTCGTACTTACTGCCATGATTATCGAAACCTAATTTACAATTGTTCTTAATGATTCTATAAATAGAACAAAATGAAACTAAACTTATATTAGAATTCCCCAACTGCAACCTATAAATACGCAGGCTACAACACTACAACCCAAAACACAAACTTGCTTTTGAGCGACAACTAGAGAAAAAGATAACAGTATAATAAGGTAATGTTTTGATTTATTTTGAATAAGATTATTTATTTTTAACGAATGTAATGTTTCTTAACTGAACAAATAAAGTGATAAAAATTATCAAATGCCTACTTCTAAAGAATATTCATTTTCAGTGAGGAAGTAATGATTTTACATTGGGGTGTTGGTTCTATCCCTTGATAAAAGGATGAATCACGTAGACACTGGTAATAAAAAGATATTTAATTAGCAATTAATTGATATACTGCTGAATTTGTTGGATGGATTTGACCAGTTTTCATTAAAACAGAATTGAACTACCAACAGTATAGATCCCTATAGTCTGACCTAGTGGTTTGAAGTCAACACGTTTCAATTACAAAATGTTAACTTATATTAAAGCAAGTAGATATCTGTTCTGTTCGTATCATATCAACACATTTTTTACTTCAGGATTGAAACGGAGAAGAATACGAAGGAAATATTTCACAGTTATACCTTTGAATCTGTAGAGAATGGATCTTCTTGGTTGGATGACATTCATAACGGTGAATGTAATGTTGCTTATGTCGCTTTTAACCAACACAAGCGCTGGCAAGTTTAATGCTTGTCGGGAAAATGCAAGAACGGGCACGTGCGATGACGTCATAATGAGAAGTGTAGGACCATATGAATATGAGATAAGTCTATGTCAGGGACTGTACGGGGGACAGTGTCTTCGGTTACCTTGGAATAAGAAATGCTCATGCTTAAGAAAGCGCGTTGTCTAGAAAAGAACCAAGGTTTTCATAGACCGCTCCAGTATTAAAAAGAATTTAAAAAATGGCATATCACTGTTGCATCGAAGAGTAAACACTTTTCATCACTTGTGTAGCATAGACTTATTTTAACTGTTCCAATTAAGGTACAAGTGTTATTTCATTTAATGTATAATGTGTGTCAGTTATTAATGGTATCAACATTATCAATATTGCATTGAATCATTAGTCTTGTTGTTAAAAATATAATAATGCAATTATAAGATGAATAGGGCCTAATTGTTTTATTTTCTTATTGAAAATGTTGTTTTAATTAATTTCTTTTTATAATTTCTATAATTCTGATACGTTTTATTTCTTCATAACATGTAATTATGTCATTCGTTTATCTTATATTTTTTAATTATTATTTAATTGTTTTACTAGTACATGCAATTACACGCTAAAATATTTTATGTTTACTTTGCCGAGGCAATAATAATAATAAAAAACAATATTTTACATTTGTCTTGTTTATATAAAACATATTTTTCTAGCTCCTGTTTTTTACGTTTTCATTTCATCAGGCACTTGTCTGTACACATCAGGCTCTGAAATCCAGTTCATGTTCATAGTTAATCGATCTATTGATCTTGATCTTGATTTTAATGTTGCACAAATCATAGACGTCAGCTGGCTCGGGTTTGACTTGCCTGACTATATATAGACAACACGTTTATATTTAATCAAATGAAAACAATTGAATTATATAGATTTATATACCGCTATCTGTGAGTTGTTCAGTGTCATTTCTATGTAGGCTCCGCCATTTTTAATGTAACTCAATGATAATCGGCAGGGTATTTCGTTAACGGAATTATCGCAACTTTTGACTTGAGAATATTTGTCGAGGTGTTCCGATTGAAAACGGAAGCGGTGCATGAAATACCAAATGACACTTTTAAAACAAAGAATGTTTACTAAAAAATCTAGGAAATGTTTTTTATCTGACTTGTACGTTAATAGACTTTGTCTACTTTCATATTAAACATCGTTTTGTAACACTTTAAAAACAGAGAATATGAAATTAAACCAACTTATTTAGGGATTAGACAAAGGAATACAAATAACAATCAAATCACTATCTTAGTAAGCTTTAAAAACGCTCAAAACTATCTTTAAAAATAAGGAAAACTCATTTCTAAAATAACACCGCTTGTATATATAATTATGTATGAATTGAGCTATGCGGAAAGGGTTACATTAATTTTATAAGAGACATTTGATATATTAACAATCAGAGTATAGGCTTGTGGTAATATAGTTATAAAAATTAATTCTTAGCATGCTTTCAATATTCAAAAGGGACTTGCCCGTATTTCAATATTGACAAAATCATTCGTCATTTTAAAGGACAATTTCAAAACAAATATTGACTAAATAGCGAACAGGGAAGATGATAATAAGACGGCACAAATGTGCAGGTTCATCTTGGTCTGCTGCGGACGCAAGCGTGTATACAGTTGTCGCTTGCAGACTTAAGGTTTATGTTTTTGGACCAGACATTCCATGTTCCATGCTGTTTGCTTGTGATTTTATGTCAATTGATAAAAAAATGAAACATTTCATGCTATCACAGAAAAACTGATAATTTCAAACGTAAAATAAATTAAGTAGAAATATCTCATTTAATGAAGTGAAAAAATCAAGATACCGAAATGCCAAAGCAATACTACTATTGTCTTGTCTGTTAAGCTTTTCGTTGCAGTACGGCTGCTATTATTGTGTAACTTTAAACACGGACAACTCAGATCACAAGTGGATTGATTGACACACATACATATCAAGTTCCATGTTTTCTATTCATATAATTGCTTTAATGGCTGAACAAGCCGCAAAATATGATAAATCTCTTTTTGACACAAGATGGTAAGACAAGAGAAGTTGTTATTGATTGTGACGGTGTGAAATAATATTTGACACTATAACATGATTATTATATCGAATTGGAGGAATAAATCTGTTTATTGCCTGTGGTAGCAATGACAAATGTCAAAAAGAATGAGTAAATTATGCCATGGCGTTCTGGATGAAGGACAGAATAAAGATGTTCCGACTATAAGACAATTGCATCAATTAGTGAACGTCATTAATTGTGTAAATATATCTAAAAATCTTTATTTGTCAGTTAAGCATTTTCACGGAAAAAACATGCCATTAAGGTTTTATGTAAAAAATCATGATATACGCGTCAAATGATTTGGGGAAAAAAACCTATATTTCTGTTGTGAAATATCAATCGAAAAAGAATTTTTTCTGACCATCTTGGCACAATTCGTTTATCTTATATGGTAAAAATAATTAGCGATTGATCATGTCTAAGAGGAGATATTACGTGACACAAAAATAAGAAGATTGTAGCAAATAGAAGTGTATTGACATTGAGGTCGACATTCAAAGATGCTTAAGGCGATAGATATTTTTTTTATAAAATTCTCGAAACAATCTTACCTATATTTAACATTGATGGAAATCATGAAATTTTATAATTTGATAAAAATATATACATTTATATCTACATTTATAACGGTCATTTATATTTGTATGACCCCTTTGATTAATTAGTTTAAAGTGATAATGAATCCACAATTATTGATTTGATTTCAAAATGTGTAGTAACGTTAATATTGTTTACACTTTTTGGCAACAAATAGGCAATGACTATTATTAAGTAAATTAAAGTAAACTATCACTTTTAAACCAAAATATATAAATATTACAAAACAAATTATATAACACATTATTCTTTCAATGTGTTCTGATATACGTATTCAGTAACATTCTTTACAGTCTATTCACCCAAAAAGACGGAGTATAAATCGCTACAAAATGATAGCTATGGACAATTAGCATAGAAATTGCTCGGTAATAAAGGAATTAAATGAGTGCGTGTCTTTCTATACGAAAGTTTAACAAACGTATCTGATGAATGCCAAATTAACTTTATATGATAAACAAGACAATTAACAGTAATGCTAAATAAATCCAGCTATGTAATTGGCCTATAATTTTGCAATTCTGCAAAGACAACTTTGTAACGATTTTAAACATCATGTTTGTGTGTTTAAAATCAAAAGTCACAACCTGTGTAAACTAAGAAGTGATAGATTTGTGAACTTTAATACCGTTCTGATGCCATTCATGTTGCAAATGAGCTGTTGATGTTTATAATATTTTATAAAAAATAACAGTTTTACAATATTCCAATGACCGAAACCTTTTATGAAATTATATTTTATGTCTTTAGGAGAAAATTGAATAACGTTCAGATGTCTTGTTGGCACATCAACCTTAAGATATCCATTTATTTTGAGGAAAAATTCAAACGCCAATGTGTTATTGAAAAAAATTGAAATCAATATGAACTTATCTTGGCCACACCCAAGTATATGAAATTTATTTTATTTCTGGTTAAAATATGATTATTGTCATTCGTCAAAATTTAAATGTATTTATTTTCATGTGACTGACAAAGGCGAACTTCCCTTAAAGTTAAAAATTAAAAAAACGTCTACAAAAACAATATCAATGTATTTAGTTATGGCCTATGTAATTATAAAATGTATTTAACAGTAATCGAAAATACTCAAATAATGTGAACCTTTACATCAATAAAATATGTGACGCTAATGGCAAGAAGTTCAAATGAATATACACACATAATTAAGCCTGGGTAAATGGCTGTTTAGTAATGCGTTGTTTTTCCGTCGTTCGTGGAAATAACAAGTTAGATTGAATTAAAAGATATTACAAATTTTTGGTACGAATGATCAATTAAATTTTACACCTCGATTCTTTGTCTCATGAAACAACATCTCAATCGTTACCTTTACCAAAAACTAAGAAATTTGTAAATTACACTGTGTAATCAAATGAACGGTGACAAATCAAGTAGTGGATAACTGTGTTGTTATCGCACACGTAAGAAACCATTGGAATTACTTTTGTTATCTTTTTATACAGATAAAGACCATATATGTGAATATACATACTAAATTAAATGTCAGTACTATCATTATAAGTTCAAACTGTCGTTTTATGCATAGTTTCTTTAATTTACATTCTGCTCTTTGCTTGTTGAGATCAACACAATCCTCATACATAAACATGATCATTCTCCAGCGTTCCTGTAAAGCGTCTATAGCGTTCGTCACTGCGCGTTCTTGTAAAACTCTCTCTCGAATCTTCTCGTACGCATCGGTATCGTGCCCAAATTCTGGTTCTGGCCTACTAGGACGTTTGCTGGAACGTCTCTGAAAAGTAAGGTATATTTCTTATAGAAAAATGCATGTTTAAAATTTAATAACATGAGGTATGATCTAACAAAATTAGATTATTTTATGTACCTATCAAATGTCCAATGGCTCGTTTAAATAGATATTTTAAAGCCAATTTGGAATTTTAGATTAATAGCGTTTCACTTTATCATGAACAATTTAAATTAGATGAAAGTCCTTTAACCAAATGAAAAGTTGCGATATCGTATCAACAAATACGCCTTTGACCTACGAAAGCAAACAAAACCAGTTTGTTATAAAAATCGGTTTTCATACTTTTTTTTATACATGAACACCAAATATAAAAATAAATGTAACTTTACTTGATGTTTTAATTTTTAATTATAGATTGTGATGTTTAAACATCGCAAAAATGTTGAATGTATCTACATTAACTACTAAATGATTCGTTCCAAGTGAAAACATCTAAAAGAATTATTCGATTTTACTACATAATATATTGTCATTTTCAATATTGACGCGTAGGATTGCAACCAAAATAACACCAGCACAATATTGAGTTATCTTTTTATATGGACATATGAGCCGCGTCACGACAAAACCAACGTAATGGGTTTGCGATCAGCATGGATCCAGACCAGCCTGCGCATCCGCGCAGTCTGATCAGGATCCATGCTGTTCGCTATCCGTTTCTCTACTTGAAATAGGGTTTATAAGCGAACAGCATTGATCCTGATCCGACTGCGCGGATGCGCAGGCTGGTCTGGATCCATGCTGGTCGCAGACGCTCTATGTTGGTTTTGTCGTAACACGGCTCATATCATGTTTGATATAAGGATTAACCAGTCACAAGAACCGTACTGCAGTAAATATTTGTTCCGATAATGAGCCTACTGCTCGTAGACAAAATGCCAAAACCAGCATTGTCTTTGTTCCATTGACTAGTGCTCGCCTGTTTAATATAACCATTTTACATAACCATGCATTTCAGGGTACGAGTGAATATTTCAGACATACGGAATTTTTAAATATTTGTCATGTAAAGACATCGAAGTTAAATTTGCGTATCAAATCTGGCACCTGTTACTTTTTCTTATTTATTCAAATATGGAATAATATCTTACCCGAATTGACCTGCGTTTAAAAGATCCAGAACTTGCAAAGGAAGGCTTTTTTAGACATTCATTTTCTCCAATGTCCAAAAGCACTGACTTTTTCAATTTTGCCGACTGTGCTATTTGTGTTATAACATCAGAATGTGGTACTTTTGGCCCTTCAATAATAACGTAATCAGTACTTGCACTTTTTCGAATAGCAGAGCTTACTTCTTTGTCAGCCATTTTCAAAAAGCACCTTTTAAGAAATTACTAGTTTTTTTCCATTTCTCACATATTTACACCCGAGCCACTTTTTCTTTTACCCATGTTGTTGAGTATAACATATTGTGTACGATATTGTAATTGAAATTTTATCAAAATCAAATAATATTTCTAAATTTTATATCCTTTTAATTTCAATTTGTAAATGCACTCTTATATTCTGAATTTGTATAGTAACTCTTCAATATACGATGTAAACTTCCGCATATCAGCCACTTTTACCTTTACACTAAGAATAAGAAATAGAGCTCATCTGTTGGCTTATTTTCTTCTGTTCGTGCTGACTTGATAGTAAATACACTCCACACTTATGCACATGGAAAAGTCATAGCTTAATGCTTATAATTATTCAAAATATTACTATTCTATCACATGTACTTTAAAGCAACATATTCCAATATCCGTACAGCACCAATGATTTAGAATTTATTCATTTATTAATCATTGTTTTAAAACCTGTAAACTAACACGAAAATGTTATATGTAGATATACGCGTACAAATTGATAATAACATTTTCTTTTGACTGAAATTGCACTGATGATCCATCGTTGTTTCGTTCGTTGTATAAACCGATATTTGTCAAGTCTTCAAAATAAATATGCCAATGTAACATTACCAATCTGCTTGTATACATCTCCAGAGTATTTTTATAGTCGCACGTATGAAAGATATTCATGAAGAAGTGTATTACGAATATAATGCCTGGTAGTTGGTTGAATTATGAATAAAACTTTAAATTAGTTCAATTTATTAGAGTTATTTTTGTTTCACAAAATACTAAATATCACCACTAAATATTTTTGCTTCTGATTAATGAATATTAAAACTTTAAAAATATTTGTTTTATGTGAACAATAAGAATGATAGACAGGTAGACTTCAACTCACATATACATTATTTCTGTAGTCACACATCATTTTATTATCTGTTTTGACACACTTTCTACCCAACTTTGATCTGCATAACCACTATAAATTGAAATACTGTTTTCGAATGAACCCTCTCTTTTGTTACTAACATGATTGATACACATGTACCATTGTAAATTCTACAGTACCTCGGCCTGATACATAATCAGCACCCGCATTGCAACCAGGTTCATCACAACAAAAGCTTGCTTTTAAAATTTCCGAAAATAATTATCGTTTATTTATTTTGATAATTAAAATGTTACTAAAAAACATATCATAGACACATTTGTATCAACCATTCTGATGGGGAATGCACTACGGGGAGGTGGGAAGGGTAAGACATTATCCTTTTTATCACTTGATGTTATTCATAAAATGTCACCGTCAACTGCATCTAATTGTAAGTTACTTTACTTATTCTTATTTATAAAAAAAACGACTAGCGTTGCCCCGCTTTTTCTATGTATTCTTATTCTATTACTATTAAACCAAACATAATTATCAAGTGAAAGAGATTCATTTTATTCCGTACGTGTGTTGAAAATGAAACAGAAATAGAAAAAAACAAATAAAAGTAAAAAATAATCGACTGCTCATTACAAAACTTTATCAAAAGTAAGTTGGACAATTTTATACACGTTTTTATTTTCAAATTATTTAAAAAAAATTCACCTTTTAACATTGGGAAATTCGATACTTTAACATCTTCGTAAAAGTATTGTTAAAGACAATTTGTAGAGACAAATTGATAAAAACAAACATAGTTTTCGGTGCAGGTTAATAAGAATTAATACATGCAAAAATGATTCTTTAGACATGTTCAATTGTGTCAAAATATGTGCACCAACTACTATATTCCAAAAGAAAAGCATTATCTAATTCAACTAGTCATGTACATCTTATTACTTTTAGAAGTCTTTTTCTTAAAAAAAAAGAAGAAGAAGAAATGGAATTCTGAAATAAATTTGCAATTGCATGCATATTGCTAAAATTTATAAAGATAATGATAATAAAATATAAGTGCATGCGGCACCAGAAAAAGAACCTTAAATTTAAGAAAGCAATAATTGTACTAAATTTATGCTAATCGATTCTAAAACAATGAACATTAAAACTATCAATAGTTCCATTCATTACATAGGTCAGGCATTTCTAAGAACATTACTGCGTGTTTCTGCAAATTTTCCCGAATAGTTGTTTAATCGTCATACAGCCACAATATAAAGTAATTGAACGTTGGCGTTAGTCTTGGAAATAAATATGTAGGAATTCCAGAAACCCAGTAGAAACTAAGTGACAATGTGTGTCTTAATCGGGGATTTTACCAACAGAAAACAGGGCTTTACCTGTGGGTTTGATAATCTAAAAAAAGCTGGTAAAAGAGTGATAAGTCATTGACCCCGATAATCCCTTGGTTGGAGGTGGTGCAAAATTGATTGGTACATGAAACAAATAATATCGACATTCTTTGAGAAAATAATCCCACACATATTTGAGGTGATCAGGATTTTGCTATCAGTTTCTCTACTGTAATAGAGTTGGTAAGCGAACAGTATGGATCCTGATCAGACTGCGCGGATGCGCAGGCTGGTCTGGATCCATGCTGGTCGCAAACCCATTATGTTGGTTTTGTCGTGACGCGGCTCATTTTGTTTGATATAATGGTAGACTAGTATACGTCGCAATAGATACCGAAACACTTTAATGACATCCTAACTCTTCTAAGATTTTCTAGTGTTTTATGAAGTTTATTAATTATAAGTGTTGTTAAATATAAACAGAATCATTAATGAATCATTAATGAATCATTATGGAGTTTTCCAGTTACTGATTTCTTACGTTTAATAGCATCCTATCCAACTATTTTCTACATTGTTTATAGAACAAAAAAAAAACATACACAGAACTCTGATCCCTCATTCTATGTCATTGTTTTAAAAATTCACTGGGATTTACACCATGAGCGGTTAAAAAAAATAACGGAATACTCCCATCCCTACAATATTGAGTGTTGCGCAATATAAGTGTGTTTTTTTCTATTTTTGTCTTCTTTTTTTTTATCTTTTTATATTTCGCTTAATTGTGATTGAAGCTTATTTGGACCTTTTCTGATAAGTATAACTTATACCATTTAGTTAATGGTCAGCTGAAATAACAAACGAAAAACATAAACGTAAAACATTACAAATTAGATGGATTGGCGTAAAAGTTACGTCAAGAATAATATGTTAAACATTTCCTGTCATACAGTCTAAGTAATAGAAAGAACATTGAAACACGAGGCTATCTGATTTGAACGAGGGGGTGTAGCCCCGAGTATTAATCAGATTGCCGAGTGTTTTGATGTTTTTTCTCTTTTGTATCATAGTCAAACATGAAAACACGTTCCCTCATACCACAATATGAAACCCCACAAAAAAGTAACCAATGAACGAGCATCTGAATATGATATTTCCATCGCTATCCCTTTCTCTGTCGTCACAATATTTAAACCCCGGACAAAATGAACCAATCAATGGACATGCTCTGGAGTGTGGGTAACTAATACCTGCACTCCAGTTAACGCACTGGGCATGTATATGTGTACGATTTAACTATGTCATATTTTCAACAGAAAGGTACAATTTATTGTTTATTTCATTTTCTGGCTAATGGTAGTGGTCAAACACATTCGTTGACATTTGGGATTGCTTAACGATAAAATAACCTGATGTGATCCGATTGCCTCTAATCATATTATTTTCAGGTCATAAAAATATCTCATGAATCAGAACCAATAGCTACTTTTGTATCATGCACACACTATGGTCAAGGGAAGAATCTTTACATTAATCTGAAATATGTTAGTAATTAATCAAGAGTGGCGAGAACTTGACACGCGTGTTATTTCTACTATCCCGTATAAAATTATTGTCATACTCTGGTCACATGAATGAATCATATTGCAGTGGTTTTTAGTATTAAAGGGACCCAGCTAAGGCTTTGTCATTACGGGATTGGAAATGGAAATAATGTTCCATTCAATGTAGAGTTAGACCAGAGATGTAGATAACTCATGTTCAATTACAAACATATTACAGATAAATGTAACGGTTCTCCCCTTAACAATATTGTGTTTATGACAATTATTTCGGACAATATCAAGCCATTTTTCATGTTTTCTAAAATTTCTTTTAAAAGAATACTTGTCTCCCTTCTCAGTTACATCAATCATTTAGAAACAATAGGACAACAGTTATAAATAGCTACTTCGTGCTATCTTGAAATCATCTCTCAGTCAATAAAATAATTCCGACAAAACTATCATTTTACACTCAATTATTTTGCCTTATGATTGGCAGAAAGAAATCTTGAAAAATAGCCCCTGTGGAATAATTCATAAAGAAATAACGTAATCGTTTTCCGGCAAAAAGAAATTACTTGCTTAATTAATTGTCATGAAACCACCAACATTATTTGTGATCATAATTAACCCTTCAATTTATAATTTTCCTGCCGTTTAACTGGTCAAACAAAAATCAAAATCAATGTAACTATAGTAACAAAGCGAAGTTTCTGATTAACAAAAAAAGGCATACACACAAGTTTTAAAGCACCATATTATGAAGATGATTATAAAAATGTAGAGTCTATTAATTCAAAGAAGACTTGATTCGATGTCCTGCGGCAGGTTTCCTTACTTGTTGACATATGTCTGATGCGTGCCTAAAACAATTTGATGCCCTTGCTTGTTGGATCATTGCCATTTTAAATAACGTGGAATAAAAACATATGTCATAAATGATAAATTTTAGACACGATGTCTTACTTGTTTTTTAATTCAGCAGTAAATGGCTTTTATACAATTTGAAGAATGTAAACAAGAAACAATATCATGTCAAGATATTTTGTGTTTGTAAAATGCAATAAATATCTCACATTATGAATTACATCGTATGTTGATATGAAGTTTAATTGTTCCAGTGAAAATTCAATAGATCTACTTGACCATGTGTAACCTACTCGAAGAATCGTTCTAGATTCTACATATAAAAAGTAACAAAAATAAAAACAATTAATATCGGTAAACATATAAGCAAAAATATGGCTGCAATAACGATCATTTCAAATTGTCTTCGTACACAGAGTTTTCTTAGTTTCCGTTCCATTCTTTTATTATTCAGATCAACACAGTCGCCATACATCAACATGATCATTCTCCAGCGTTCCTGTAGGGCGTCTATAGCGTTCGTCACTGCGCGTTCTTGTAAAACTCGTTCTCGAATTTTCTCGTACGCTTCGGTATCATGTCCAAATTCCGGTTCCGGTTTACTTTTGCGTTTACTTGTTCTTCTCTGAAAAATAAAATTATATTATTTTATTAACACAACTCTCCTACGCAGTCTGTTTTCATCAAAATTAACATTTCAAATAAAATAAAAAAAAAACATAGGGAAAAATATATTTTAGTGTGCCTTGAAATAGATATTACCTAGCTACAAATTAAAATGAAAACACCTACCCGCACTACAGTGAATGTACGACGTTGAAATGGTCCAGTCGGGTCGGATGTCGAGTTCTTTACCTCGTCCTTTTCTCCGGAATCTAACGAGGTCGACTTTCTCATTCTTATTTGCTGCTTCTGGTTAGTGTTTGGAGGCTTAATTCCATTGTCTACAACAATAGAATCTGATGTTCTACTTCTGTGTAGAACTTGTTTCACATCCTTTTCACTCATACTTTATACCTTGTTTATACTTCCAAACCGCTTACTTTTCTTTTAAAACAAGTTGTCATAATATTGAACAGTGTTTTAATAAATCTGTGCCTTATGCCCCATGGAATCAACCGAAACTTTCTTAATTTAATTGTTCGATCATACAATAAAAGTCTGAATTAGTTCCTCCAGTAATCACTATGGTATTCTCCTATATTCCTGAAGGAAACTATACAGCTCTCGTGTAACTAAATGTGACGTTAGCGTCATCCTTGTAAGTCCTCAATACAAGATGTTACATACAACTAAAACATTATATGAACATGGCGAACATGCTTGTAAATTTGGATACAATTGTAGAACATCGTTACAGTTACAAAATTTCTATTGTTAACAAACTTGAAATTCAATTAAACATTTAGCGTGACATTGTGAAAAAATATCGATTCAAGAAACACATTAATTGTACAGATCTACATTAAATTAAACACCGCATCCATTATTTAAGTTTAGGTTTAAACACTCCCGAGTATTAAAACTAGATTAATATTGACAAAATGTGATATCAAATTAAATGTCTACGCTGTATATATTTCTTTTTTTTAAACAAAGGCTGCGTTATCAAGTATATATTACTAAACAATTCACGTACTGTATGTTTTTGTTTTTAAAATTGATTAATAAACATAAATGCATGTACATAATCTATTACAGTACAGCTGGCGATCAGGTGGTAAACTTAAGATATCATTCAATGGCATGTACATATAAGTTTGATGGACGAATACAACTGTTTAAAAAAGTTGAAACTGGAGTTACAGTAAAAAAATATGTAAATATATATATCAGCATGTTTATCCAGTCATTTCATCTATGTTACCAATAAGATGATGATGATGGTGATGCTGCTGCTGCTGCTGCTGCTGCTGATGATGATGATGATGATGAAGAAGAAGAAGAAGATGATGATAATAATGATGATAATAATGATGATAATGATGATGATGTTGAAGAAGATGATGATGATGAAGATAATGATGATGATGATGAAGATGAAGAAGAAGAAGATGATGATAATGATGATGATGTTGTTGTTGTTGTTGTTGTTGTTGTTGTTGATGATGATGATGATGATGATGATGATGATGATGATGATGATGATGTTTAAAGTGATGATGACAACGGAGATGATGATGATGATGATGATAAATACATAAGTTGTTTAAATGTCATAGTATGTGACTATGTCGTTTGCAATATGTAGGTTATCTTAAAATAATCAATATCAAATAATGTGATACAAATTTATCCATGCATGATAGCAATAAGAAAAACATTTGTACATATTACTTAATCATTTTATTCATCAATTCAACGTACAAAGAAACATTAGAAATATTAAATATGATTTATTAATATAGTATAACATGACGTTCAAAAAGTATATTGAGTCTCCTTTCTTAACTTTAAAAAAAATTTAACTAGCAACCAACAAACAACATTTTATTTTTACCACAAGACGCTTTAAAAGATTCCCTTAACGACAATCTGTAATAATATTTCTTAAAACTTTATATTTAGCAATAAAACTATTTAAATGACCACGAATTTCTTACATTTCTAACGCAAACTTTATTTTACCATTTGAAGCTAATGACAAGGGGGGAAACATATTTTTACATGTTTTATTTGATACATCGATTACTCCCCTTATATTCAAACATGTTTATTGATTGTTGTGCAATACTGAAAATAGCAAAACTGCTGCAGTTATTTAAATATGTTTATTATAGCAGTTTAAAACTAATTGAACATTTTAATTTGGATAATGGACGAACTAGAAACGAAGAAAAGACGTGTTGATACTGAGGAATTAAATATAAAAAAGAAGTGTAAAACTGAAAGTGTGGATTCGGATAAGCAGATAAACTCGGATAAGGGAGACAACTCGAAAACAGACGCTGATTGTGCTATAAGTAAAAATGGCGCGAAATCGCTATCATGGAAAGAATTGCGCGCTGAAAATTTGGTCTGTGACTACTGTATGTTATTCAATAAAACACAAGCAGACGACATTTTTGAAGAATGTGAAAAATTACTCACTTACAACGATGGAAAACTTGCACAAATTAAATTATATGGGAAATGGATCAACATTCCTCGGAAACAGGTACTAAAAGTGTCAATATAGACTATCAAAGTAATATGCATGTACATTTAAAATTAGGCCTATCATAATTTTTTTATATGTTTTCTGTATTTTAGGTACAGGTGAAAGGTAACTTCTATAAAATATTCCTGCACATCAGTTGGGGATATTCAATTATGAATACAACTGAAGTACATGAAAATTTGAAATTGCATGACCCACAAATTAGAAAGAAAAAAAACTAACGAAAAATGATTATTTAAGAAAATAGGTAGATCTATAATATTTACAGTCCAAGTGAGATTTTGCATATTTCATAAAACACATGTCTTAATCTACTTTTACATGTATGTAGTTATATATGGATATTACATGCCTGAAGCAAGTGCACATGTAAATCACTATTTGTGCACTTAAACTGTGAGATGTTTATCCCTTTACCAGTTTTTAAAAAAATTCAGGGCAATGAACAATAATCTGGAGCGCTGCATTATATACAACACGCTGCATAATATACAACACACTGCATTATATACAACACGCTGCATTATATACAACACGCTGCATTATATACAACACGCTGCATAATATACAACACGCTGCATTATATTAAACACGCTGCATTATATACAACACGCTGCATTATATTAAACACGTCTTAGATTCATTGAAAAAAAACATTTAACTTCTCAGTAGCTCATTAATTGGAACGAATTTATCATTTATAAATTCTTACTGTGTATTTTGTTCTTTTAAAAGGTAGCCCATGGTGACGCGGGGTTATCCTACAACTTTTCTGGAACCTCTGTGCCAGCAAGGCCTTGGACACCTTTCTTGGAAAACATAAGAGACATAATTTCTGATGCCACCGGTTTTGACTTCAACTTTGTTCTTATCAATAGGTAATGAATCAGTTTGCTTATTCGATTGTTTTGACTTATGGCTGGTAAGGGATCAGGCTTTTTGTTGCTTTTTTACTCATGGCGGCATATAGCGCTCTTGGTGTGAATAGGATCACTTAAAAATTGTTTTGACTCCTGGTAAGGAATAAGTTGTTGTTTTTATTTGTTTCTACCCGTTGTTCTATCACATAAAGTGGCAGCCATTGCTTCTGAGTAATCTGGTCAAACCTTAATCCATTTATTTACAGGTAGACAGGCCTGTAATAAATTTGTAAATATTCTGCAGCTGAAAATTAGAATGTAAAAGATATATAACACACACTGGTATTCTCTAAATGACTTATAATACTTTCTTCAGTAGTAGACTTTTATTTGTGATAAAATGTTCTAGGTATAAAGATGGACACGACTACATAGGTGAACACCGAGATGACGAGAAAGACTTAGTGAATGGCCATCCAATAGCCTCACTTTCGCTTGGGCAGCCCAGAGACTTTATCTTCAAGCATGCAAGTGCACGGGGAAAGAATGCAACGTGCAAAATAGATCCCGTGAAGATTGAGCTAGAACACGGCAGTTTATTGGTGATGAAACATCCAACAAACACTTACTGGTATCATTCCCTGCCACAGAGAAAGAAATTGACCCAAGTTCGTATTAATATGACCTTCAGGAAAATGGTTGTGAAATAGTAAAAGGTGTTAAAAAAATTGAGCGAACTTCACATAGCTTGGTGTACATGCTTTCTTTGTACATCATCCGAGTAACTCATGTGTACATTTTTTTGTATTATTGAACAAGTTATTCTTGCTTATTATTCTAATCTATGATTGTGAAGATACCCAACCCAGTGTTAGATTTTATAAATTTGTGTAACTATCCCCAAATCGGGAAACATTCTGTCGAGCGCCTTCCCAATTTGTAAATAGATTTTTACATTATAGCAGGGAAAGAAAAAAAGAAAAAGTTCTTCCTTTTTGCTTTGTTGAAAAGTTCTTTTTTTAAATAAAATATTGAAATACACTCTTATACTAACTTGTATTGTAAATGCTTTATTTGATTGTTTTCCTTGAGTGAGTGAGATTACTTACAAATGGACATATGACAAAATTGTGTTAAAGATATAGCAAAATGAGATGCTGAAAAGAGGAAATTGATAGGATATACATGTACATGTGTTTTGTAAAATATTTATAACACTAAATGGGTTTAACCGGAAAACACGAGGATATGCCATGCTTTATGTGAAATGAGGGTGGTCCCTAATGTTTTCTGTGATGATGAAAAAAAATCGGGTACCGAAGGTCTACTCTTGCATATTATTACAAATTCAAGTTCATTTATTTAAAAGGGATTTGTACAGGTATAATTATATATAACTATGTAGCAATGATAAAAATGGACGTACTTACGAAAATAAAAAGAAAATAAATAATTATCTGGTGACTATAATTGGATCTAATAAATCTCGAAATGTTTTTGAGTGTACACGTTTCAGTAAGACACATAGCAGTATTATAAACATGTAACATGACCATTATGGAATAAGAGGCACAACCCACTCCTGGATTGAAGACTTTCTCTCGTCGCGCACACAACAGGTTGTCCTTGAGGGCTCCTTTTCAGCTACCTCACCTGTCACCTCTGATGTCCCTCAGGGCAGCGTCATTGGCCCTCTGATTTTCTTGGCCTACATCAATCATTTACCATCGAAAGTCCAATCCACGGCTCGACTCTTCGCCGATGATTGCCTCTTGTATAGAATCATCCATAGCCCTGAGGACTCACGCCAACTTCAACATGACCTTGATAGTCTCCAATCCTGGGAGGATGATTGGCAGATGGCTTTTAATCCCGACAAATGTGAAGTCATCCACATCTCCACAAAAAGAAAACCTATTACTAACACATAGCATCCACGGAAAAGAACTCAACACTGCAGATCATGCCAAATATCTTGGAGTCACCATCTCTTCAGACCTCTCATGGAAAAAACATATCGATAACATCACCAAAAAGGCTAACTCCACCATGTCATTCATCAGGCGAAACATACGATCTAGCCCTCCAAGCGCCAAGTCTAATGCCTTCAAGACATATATCAGACCTACTGTTGAATACGCCTCATCTGTCTGTCTGTCCCCTCACTCTGAGGGTCTCATCAACCAACTAGAAATGGGCCAACGTCGCGCTGCAAGATTCGTGAAACAAGACTACACGCGAACAAGCAGAGTCACCGACATGCTTTATTTACCGACCTCAAATGGGACACCCTCCAACACCGGCGCAACAACATCAGAACAACTATGTTCTCCAAGATAATGCACAACCTTGTGGATATTATACCAGATCCTCCACTTATCAATGCTAAGACTGTCAGAGGGCACAACCAACGCTTCCGCCAAATCAGAGCACGCACCTCCATCTTCCAAAATAGTTTCTTTCCTGCAACAATCGTGCTTTGGAACAAGCTGCCGCAAGACGTTGTTGACCAGACCAGCCTGGATGCTTTCCAATCAGCTCTGGCCAGCCAACATATAAAATACTAATCACGGAGTTGTTTTTACTCTTTTAATGCGTACAGATGCGTATGTATATACAGTTTTTATCCGATTGCGAGTATACTCCTTGCGGAGTGATGCAATTACTTGAGATGATGATGATGATGAACAAAAATGTTTATGTCTTTTACGAAGCCAGTTCAACAATGGAAGATATTCACCTCTATCGCATACCCATCGCCACGAAATACCACATATATTTGATTTGCTTTGGGGAAAAAAAAATCGTTTTGAGGGAAATTGCTGTCAAATTTTGAAAAATTCAATTTTTTAAAAAAATTGGGGGTTTAAAAAGGAAAAAAACAACATTTTAACCCCATTTCCATTTTAAAAAAGGGGGAAATACCCAAAGACCCAAGTTGTTTGGGGGTGGATTTAATCAGGGGGTTTGAAACACTTTTTTCAGTTAATATAGGGTTTCCCCAAACAGCATTATATAAGGGCTTAAAACCCACAAAATCCTTTTAATGAAAATCCCCCAAGGGACAAAAAAATACTTTTCCCAATGGTTTTATTCCCCAATATAATAATTTTTTCCCAAATTTAAAAACCCAAATTTTTTACATTGTAAAAAATTTACGTTTTTAAATAGAAAAACCAAAAATAAAGGGGAATATCATTTTTGAAAATTTTATCAAAAAAAATCAATTTTTTATAACAATTAGTTCAAATTGTCTCTTCACAGAAAGTTTCCTTAACTTCAAGTCTTTTCTTTTGTCATTCATTGCTACACATTTCACATACGAGTTCAAAACTATCCTCCAGCGTTCATGTAAAGCATCTATAGCGTTCGTCACTGCCCGTTCCTGCAGAACTCGTTCTCGAATTTTCTCGTATGTTTCGGTATCTCGCCCGTATTCCGGTTCCGGTCGGCGTTTACTGATTCTTTTCTGGAAAATGAAAAAAGTTTGTTAAATATATATGGCGAGTTCTTTTTGTTTTGTTAATAGATTATATTCACATGAACATATTTCTTTTTGAATAAAGAATTGAATTGAACAATATCAAATAAAAAAGAGGGTGTATTTTTAGTGCATAAAAATATGGGAATATCCAGAAAAGATTCCATAATCGGATTGCGTTTGTTCGATATGTAATTTACCTGATCAAAGTCACGCTCGCGTTGACGTTTAGTGCTAGTACTGACATAAAATGATTAAAAGCATTGATTTTTGTCTTTGTCTGTCTGCTATGTTACATTCTTAATTATTAATAATACTTGTACAGCCTGTGAACATGTATAAATCATTTATTGGCGTCCGCGCCGAAGCGCGGCGCCCTTATGGAATGAAATCAGATTTTGTGAAAGGGCGACAGCAACTTCTCGAGCCTTATAGTCGGTCATAATAAAAGCCGATCATTCCGATCGGTATGAGGGTGCTTGATTAAAAAAAATGTCTCGATATGTACAATGAATAGCGAACTGGAGAATTTCGCAATGCATAAAATAACCTTTTCCGTCTCTTCGGGTTTTTTTTATTTATCATTTTGTAGTACACAGTGGGTTATTATGGTATGTTAAAATAGAATGATGAGTTGATGACCTAAACATTCCGAAAATCTATTTATAGAGGGATGTACTGCTATCGGTAATTCCCGGTCTCTCCCGGTCTATTTTGACCGGGATTTACTAGTGACCGGCGAATAGTATCACACGTTTATTGTCCGGTCTCTCCCGGTTTTGGAGTAGATGTTTGATATCGTTACAGAACAGAACAGATATTTTACAGATAAATAAGCTTTTTTCCAAAATGAATGTTTGTCACTTAGTTTGGTTACAATAATTAATAAACATAGATCAACTCTCAAATTTATTGATTATTATTATACATAAACATACAGTTCGAAAAAAAAACCCAACAACAACAACAATAGCATGTTTCATTTTATCTATATGAGATAAAAACAAGTATGTACAATAATTGAGAAAAAGGTACATTTTTATGGTATAAATATGACACTTTCAACTTTGAAACATTTTATTTATTTTGTTATTCGTGTTTAGTAAAGATGCCCAGGAATTATTCAAAGTTACAAATTAGATTTTATGAATTATTCAATTGATTGATAATTTTAAAAATTGATAAAGAAAATACAAATGTACATGTACATCAATATTATATATTGAAAGATTAAGCATAATTTTATTCATCTTCACTTTCTGCATTTGTTGCTTGGACGCCCTTTGATGCTTTGCATCAATGCTTTTCTTGTAGTTAGGTGGTATAGAAATGTAACCAATGCAAGGGTTCAGTACAATATCAAACTGGGGTAAAGAAGAAAATATATCAAAGTATATTCTCCTTAATATTGACAGTATTTTTAAAAACTAGATTCACGCATAAAATCACATGTACAATATACTATCTGAGTGTGTACTTATATTTTAGTATTGTATATTTTCAAGCTCTATTAATGGCGTGTGCAGTCAATGTTGACTGAAAATGGCCAACAGGCCTTGACTTTATAAACTTGTAGCTACTTTTACGATCAGTAATAAAATATCATAAAGATATGAGAAAGAAAATGCAACAAACTGATTTGGTGATGTCATCATATTTCTTACCCGACGTATGGATCCAGAAAGTGTCTTCTTGATAATCTGTGCTTGACCAGTGTCCATGGATACCGATTTTCTAATTCTTTTTTGACCGTTATCCTCGTGGTTTGTATTGTCTTGCGTATCCTCTATATTAACTGCATCTGTTGTAGCACTTCTTTGAAACATCTTTTTACTTTGTTTATCCGTCATATCCATATTATCAATAAGTTAAGAGGAACACGTTTAATATTTAAAACTTCCTCTGATTTCTTTTATTTTCCGAGGCTATTTAGCGGTATTTTTGCGCCAAATATTTCTCGAAACAAACTGATAATTAAGCGCTAATAAATGCACGTTTATTTCCACGCCGTATGTGTTTGTTTTAAATGTCCTGAGTATGACTTAGCGTTATGTTTATTTAAAGTATAGATTTACAAAATGAATGTTTACCGTTTGTTGTAACATCTCAATTTATATAAAACACACATTTTTTGAAGGTTTAAACAAAATTTACACTTGGTTTCCTTGTCAAATTACTTCCCACCAATATAAAATGTAGTATATCGTAGATACTGCGAGACGATCTACAGCCATAGCAAAATGTGTCAATTATTAATTTCTTTCTGTATCTAAAATTGTTTAAACATTTCACAGTAAAATTATGTATAGTTTAATTACCATAATTAAACATGTAGATAATGTACTTTTAGATAAACAAATTCTAAAATATGAGGGGATAATCTTGTAACTTGATCACCCTTAATTTGTGAATGAATTTGTCCATTGTCAGCTGAAGGATTTCAAAGAATATACTGAACTGCTTAATTTAAGAAAACAACAGAACAGTTGCGAGTGATCTTTGACACTACATGTATATATATAACTGAATTGGTGGCATAGGTTAGTCGTTATCACCGTTAGCGTACAGAGTTGAATGGAAAAAAATAAAGACAAAGCAAAGGGGTGATAAACATCGCGTCTTATACCAAATATTTGTATCCGAATCTTTAGAATGTCCCACCGACGCATCAAATTATAATACGCGTTTTGTGTTTTAAGATTCTAGATATAAAAGAGTAATTTGAGATATTTTATTATCGCTTAAACATCAAAATACCGGTATTTTTGGTTAATATTGTATGTGTGTATATATATCATCATAAGAAATCGAGCTATTCATACGGATTCCGTATATTAAAGATAATTTTAAGTTCATGTTACAAAAATACTCGATATTGACTTTTATCCTAAACATCTACATACGTTTCGTTTTCCAGTCTACTGGTGGTTTAAGGTCTCTTAGAGCAATATTTAAGACACAGGCAGGTGATCTGGGATATCCTAAGCAAGTCAAAAATATACGGCAGTGACAGGATTCGAACCATGAATAGAAAGCTGATAGTGATTAGGGATAAAATGTCATAACTCGATCACGGGTGCCTCTATAAAGGGCATAGACTACCCTTTAGTATTTGATATAAGCCTAATAAGGAGCTGTGCACTGTGGTCTTTGTTTTATAATAGGTACATACCGGTAGCTCTTCAATTCACCAGCAGAATTTCGTAACTCTGACGCTTAACCAGAAAACTAAATTCGAGTCATGCAAATTTCAGGTAAAATGCCTGTAGAGGCAATCAGATGATACATTCCAACCACATGCCCATACATCAGACAACGTAAGGGACATCGCAGCCAATTCATATCTCGTTCTTTGGCGCCGCATTCACCCGTCATTGTGGTCGAGGACTGCTGGGAAGTAAAACACCTTCACTTCTCCGGTTATCTCCTTTACAGTAAGAATTACAAATGACGTTTGCATAATGAAATTGACATAATTATCATCTATGACAGATCTTCTCTTTAAATACATGCATGCGTTTTCCTTCATCATTATCTTATTAATGAAAGCGAAGCCAGAAGATGCCATTCAGAGAATAATAGTACTATATTTTTCTTTAATTTTTCGGATGACTAAACGTGTTCATAAAATAAAGGAGTGCTACATTTATTTTATTTCAGGAAGCATCAGCTATCTGTAATATTACGTTGTAATTAAATTTAAAATGCTGTGGGAAAATAGTTCCTTTATCAGAAATCTATTCCTTGCCTTTGCCAGCAACAGCAATCACGCACCAATATTAAAATGCTCAATTTAATTACAAGTTTCTTGCCATCGATTTTCCACATGACTGCTATATAATTAAACAAATTTCATAAATAATTTCGATATAGTACAATGTATTCACATTTCTGAATGTAATTGTGTGTAACAAGTTTAGGGGTGCTTCAATGAAATAAAATGAGCCGCGTCACGACAAAACCAACATAATGGGTTTGCGACCAGCATGGATCCAGACCAGGTTGCGCATCCGCGTAGTCTGATCAGGATCCATGCTGTTCGCTATCAGTTTCTCCACTTGTAATAGATTTGGTAAGCGAACAGCATGGATCCTGATCAGACTGCGCGGATGCGCAGGCTGGTCTGGATCCATGCTGGTCGCAAACGCACTATGTTGGTTTTGTCGTGACGCGGCTCATATGAAAAAGCTATCCACATAGCTTACGGAACGTCAGTGGGTCTACTCAGGTGCTTGTTTGTGCCTGAAATAATGTACAGAGGGACACCTGAGGTCTTCCTACACAAATAAAGCTAGAAAATCGCCATATGACCTGTACTAAAAACTACCCCCCCCCCCCCATCAAAAAAGGTGCACTTAAAAGGTAAAGTAAAAATGTTCACATTTTTTCTTTGCTCCTTAACTACTTAAATGATTTTAAAATCAATTTGAGCATTTGCCAAATGATCACAAATAAGAGATGTCGCGCAGTGCTAAAAACAAACGGGTTGCTTCTTCCTAGGTCAAGGTCTTGCTGAAACGTCGGTTACAGGTTAAAATTGTACTGAGTTAGGGGATATACCCTTCTGACTGCCTTGTTTGATAATTAAATTTAAAATGTTTGCGATTAAAATCGCGTTGTTGAACTGCTGACGGTTTCAAATAAAGGCATTGCAATATCATAACTTTAAATCCTACAGCACAGAACCAAGTATAATGACATTTGAGCCGCGTCATGACAAAACCAACATAGTGAGTTTGCGACCAGCATGGATCCAGACCAGCCTGCGCATCCGCGCAGTCTGATCAGGATCCATGCTGTTCGCTATCAGTTTCTCCACTTGTAATAGAGTTGGTAAGCGAACAGCATGGATCCTGATCAGACTGCGCGGATGCGCAGGCTGGTCTGGATCCATGCTGGTCGCAAACCCATTATGTTGGTTTTGTCATGAAACGGCTCATATGTAGAATCCGACGACGCTTGCATGTCTCGAACCTACAGCAGTGAGAGGCAATTGGTTTGAAGCCAACGACCTAAAATACTCATTCACAGAACTTTACATTGGTAAAGTGACCCATAGTTAAGCTCTGCATATTGTCTGATAACGATGATCATTTAAAAAAAAATTAAATCAAAAACTTTCATAAGTTAAAAAGTTATGGAGCCCTCTCTTTTGTCACTAACATGATTG